>NC_088302.1:54750736-54843236 GCF_032854445.1 Liolophura sinensis | reverse complement strand
GAGTCTCTTGCGGGAATCTTTGTTAAGTGAAAGAGATCCCGAGATAAGGCCTGAAAACTTGTGAAATCTTTGCATTATTTTCATTGATCGCGCATATGATTATGAGTCTGAAGCAGTATATAATGTCATATGTCTTGTCTCCGAAATCATGTGTGTATACCTAACTAAATGATGTGTGATTTGTTATGTGTTTCCAGGAGAACGGGTGATCCGGCGCTCCTCACCTGACGTCCAGGTAGAAATTCTGGTCAATCCTCAGACTGGCACAGTCAAAATGGGCCTCAAGACCTTTCTTACAACACCTTCGCAACACAAACATCTGATCTACGCTGGCCATGGATTCCAGGGATCCGGCGCTTGGGTCCTGCAAGACGATATCTTCACATTCACAAAGTTTGTGCAAGTCTTCCGTGATCCAGATGTGGAAAATGCACTGAAACAGCAACAAGGTGGATCTCTGACCATCCATTGTTTTGCTGATGGTGAATGGAGCAATGGCAGTTTTGCCAAACAGGACTTTGGGAAGATTTTGAAGGTTTCTGTTAATCCAGAAGGAAAGCTCTCTGACACAAATGGTATCCTTAGATTTGTCACTTTTGTCAGTAACTTTGTGGAGGGGCGATCACTCAATAAGCTGCTACAAGCTTCAGATGTTGTTGGCAATATTAGATTTAGTAAGCCTACCCTGTATGTCTTTCCTGGTTGCCAGGGCGATTCAGCTTTGTTTGGCATAAGCGGTTTTAACCTGCTTATAAATGGAGGCTACAATAGAAAGGCATGCTTCTGGGATTTTACTCGCCACCTTGATAGAATTGATGCTATGCTCCTCACTCACCTTGGCCCTGATAATCTCTTTGGTATTGGCTCTGTCTTGGAGCGTAAAGCTGTTGAGAATGTACATCCAGAGATCGGGTATGTGTACCTGAATGCTGGTGAGAAGACCAAGCACTCCCCTAATGGGGACTTGGCACCAGAAGAAGGAGGGCTACTGAAATCATCGACTTTGAAGATCAATCTTGGGGAAGAATGCAGTAGGCTGATAGAATATTGTAAACAGATAGGTCAGACCCCTCATCCTTGTACACGTTCTGCTAAAGGTGACACGCTGGAACCAATAAACCTGTATCATAAAGTCGGACATGGGTCTTTAGATATGTACGTCCTGAATCCAGTCCAGGATTCCAAGGAAATTAAGGAGTACTTTCAGCAATTCAGCAAGCATGTAGGCCAGTTTGGCTTAAGCCAAGGCCTCCCCTTGCAAAATGTTCTGTCTACATGTGTATTGTTGGTGTGGAAGCCAGCCAATCCAAAGGAAAATATCACACGGATCTTGTTCCCTGGAAATGCTCCTCAGAACAAAGTTATTGAAGGTTTGGAGAAGGTAAAGAATTTGGATTTTCTCAAACATGCCAAATGTTGTGACAAAGATCTCCACGCAAAACCGGGAAGGAAAGGTGCTTTATCAAGCAAAGCTGGGAGACCAGCTTCAGCTAAACCACCAGCTGTATCTAGTCCAAGAGAATCCTTGAGGAAAGAAAAGCTGGAGAAAGTGGAAAAGCCTAAAATGGCTTCAACCTTGAAAGCCAACAAGGGCATTAAAGAAGACAGTAATAAAAAAGCAGTGAAAGAAAAGAAGGAAAGGCAGAAACCAGCTAAAAGTGCTGTAACAAATGGAACATCTGCTGGCAGTTCAACTCCATCTGGAACACCTGGAAGAGATGTGTCCCCACCCTCAGACACAGGAGTTCTACCAGTTCCAGCAATGGAGGGAAACTTGATTGATATTCAGCCAGAGCCAGCAGTATCAGATGAGCCAGCATCTGCTGGGGGTTCTTCTTTTGCTGATGATAGTAAAGCTGAGGCGGAACAAGATTTTCAAGGTCAGCTTGCAGAACTGTCTGCTGCTCAGCAGCCTATGGATGGGAACCTCGATTCACCAGAACCTCTCCCAGACCCAGCAAATTATCAGCCAGACACTGTATTAATGCCTGAGAAAGCTGAAGAGACAATGGCTATGGTGGATGAACAAGTTGCCATGAGCAAGAAGACAATGGAAGAGCTTGGGATTTATGATGAAGATGCTGAATTCCCAGAGGATGGGGTGCATGAACTGCATGAAACAGCTGTTGTAAATAATCACGAGGGCAACTTTGAAAAGGCTGAAGATGAGGATCCAGAAGAAGATATTGGTGCATTTGAAAATGACAATCCTGAAGCTGAGGAAATTCAACCAGAGGCTTTACCAGAACCCATTGCCATACCGGCTTGCTACGGTTCAGATTCACATGAAATTCATGCAGGGGTTTCAGATGCGCCAATGTCTGAAGAGGCAATAAAGAGCCAAGATCAACCCGAACAGCAGGCTTTCACTTCATTCTCTGAAAATGTTTCTGCAGAGACAGAAGTAATCCCACAGGAGACTGAAGCAGAAGAGCAAACAAAGCCAACAGATGAAGCTCAGAGAGAAATGTTTGACTCTGAGCACACCCCGCCACATTCACCAGATATTCCAGACCACTTCACACCAGAGGCTTCTGAAATAGAGGACTCACTGAAAGCAGTTGATACATCTGTCACAGAAGGAGCACCTACCACAGAACAGACAGATTTTCTGGGTCGTGAGGAGTGTTATTCACCAGAAGTTGGAGCAAGTGAAGACATGTCAGGAAGTGCGATGAATAATTTCGATTTAGTTTCGGATCCATCCATTGAAGTTCAGGAACCATCCATGGAAGGTGAGGAACCATCCATTGAAGTTCAGGAACCATCCATGGAAGTGCAGGAACCATCCATGGAAGGTCAGGAACCATCCATAGAAGGTCAGGAACCATTCATTGAAGTTCAGGAACCATCCATGGAAGGTCAGGAACCATCCATAGTAGTTCAGGAACCATCCATGGAAGTTCAGGAACCAGTCAAAGAAGATGATTATGCTGATGATTTGGAACCTCTGAAGGAGGACCAAACTGTCAGGGAAGAAATGGAAGCTGCAAAAGATGAGGAATCTCTCAAGGAAGATGATGTTGTCCCTGAAGAAGAGGAAGAGATTGGATTTGAAAATGAATATGATGAAGGTGAAGCCATTGAGCAACAGCATACCACAGGTGTTTGTAACGCTGGATTTGAAGCATCAGAAAGTGAGTCTTTTCAAGCAGAACCTGTGGACCAAGCTATTGCTGACCAGATGCAGCCCGGACAAAATCCGTTCGAGAGCACTAGCACTGAATTGCCACAAGAGCAAACAGAAGAATCTCTGGGCATAAATGAAGACAAGCAGTCTGATGCTTTTGAAGACAATGATAACGCTGAATCGTCAATTCCAGCTGCATTTGAAAAAGATGAGACCCCAACACGAGCCGAACTGATCGGTTCTCAAGATGCTTATGTTCAAGAGGACACCTCTCTCTATCCTGATTCTGATGAGGCCGTTGATCCCAGAGTGACAGATGACCTTCCGAAAAACTTTCAACAGAAGGAGGAAACTGACTCTCTTGATGGTGAGCCAGACGATGAGAAAGATGTTGATGAAGCTTGTATTCAGGAAGGCTTGGAAGAGCAGCCAGAGCAGGTTTTGCCTGAAAATGGTAGTAAGACACTGACTGAAAATCCGTTTGCAGTGAATGATAAAGAACTGGCGGATAATGCTGCCGCAGCCCAGATGGAACAGGGTGGCATGAACCCATTCTTTGGCATTGACGATTCAGACAAGCAAATGTCATTTTCTTCAGAGAATCCTTTCGCTGACAATCTGAACCAAGATGCTGCACAACAACCGTTCAATCCTTTGAAAGAGTGGGGAGAGCCCATGGGACTTCCATCTCCAATGATGGAAGAAGCTGCTAGCAACAAGTCTGCTTCAGATAAATCGTCTAAGCCTAAGCCCACCAAATCACTAAAGAATGGTTCCCCGAAAACAGCAGATGCTAAAACGGCCAAGAAACCCGACCCAAAGAAAGCTACGCCATCTAGAGCACCAGCCGACAAGAAATCCTCGGCAGCTACAAGCAAAACTCAGAAACTTGTCAATGGCGAAAGCAAGACGTCGAAATCCCTGTTGTCAGAGAGGAAAACGACGCAGAAAGTCACCAATACTCTCGAAAAGAAGACACCCAAAGCTTCTTCTCGACCAATATCTGCCCCAGCTCGATCGGAACCTAAAAGGTCTGCTGACAATGGAGATGTGTCCAAGGCAAAAGCAACACGTCGGCCGGCCACGGCCTCTGGTAACCGGACTTCTGCGCCGTCTATCAAGACGATTCCGTTACCAGCAGTGACACCATACTACGTCGATTTGACTTATATTCCAGCACATGGGGACCCAAGCTACAGCGATGTAGAACTCTTCCGGCGTGTTCGAGCCAGGTACTACGTCCTCAGCGCGCTTTCCCCAACATCGCAGACGTTAAACTCCCTGATGGAGGCGAAACGAACATGGGAGGATTCCAACCTAGAAGTTACGGTTATACCCACGTACGATAATGAAACGCTGAGACACTGGATGGGATTACACAAAGATGAGCTGAACGAGCTGAAAATCGATGTGGCGCCCGCTGCCAGTCGCTGTACAATACAGCTGGTGGACCAAGAGGCAAGCTGTTCGGCTTACCGCTTGGAGTTCTAAGTAGTCTCTCTCAGATTCGCTGGACCTTTCTTCCAGTCAGCTAACATGCCACAAAGATCATGCTCCAGCCTTTCCAATTTTGCTGTGATTTCCTCTATAAAGACTGATCCCTGCGGGGCTGTCGTTTGCCATCTACCCTTATTAACTATAGAGGTTAGCACATATCTACCCAAATGTGCTAGTATACACAGTAGAGCGTTTCTACACCCAGAATTGTGGACGGTGATATTGCTAGCTGACCTGCGTTGACTTGCGACTGAGAGAATTCGCTGACCAAGTTATTGCCATGGTCAAAATGAATGCATGGGATACACCAGGCGTAGTTGTAAACCGAATACGAGCTTTGAAATGATACAGCTTTGATTGTGGGCTTCTTTACTCTGCACATTTGATCTTAAATCCCACTTGGGACATACATTTTGTGACCTGACATTCTAGTAATGCTTAAGTCCAGTTATCTGATGTGGTTTTGTTTGTCTCATGATAGGTGTCACTTCTATGTTACATCATAGAGCGCACCTGTGGTGAACAATATTTTGGCATCTGTATATGGTATTACCTTAGTGGGCATATTAAGATTGTATTCGCCTTCTCATATTGTAAATGTTGTGCAATTTGTTCTGCTGGTTTCATATGTTTCGTGGAGAAATATTTCTCCATTTATAGTATTAATTCTGTTATTATTTGATTTTTTAGGATATTTGTGTTTAGCCATCATGGGCCCGCCGTCCTGTGTAGGTATATTTTTTGTAAAGACAAGTTCTATTGGTGTTCCCACCTGTGAGCAATGTCAGCTTTCCATTTTCATAAGTCACTGTCTAATACTGTTGGCATATTTTAAATTTGCTTACATGTGCTAAATCCTTTTGTAGTTAATCTGTTTGTAGGCCATATTTGTGTGCAAGGCAGTTTCTGTGTGCAGGTATTGGGATCAACTCTACCAATACGATAAAACTTGTGTGGATAAACTCGACGCCTGTGCTAATTAAGCTAAAAACACGTATTTCTCCCTAGATTAGCGCTACTAAACTTAAGATTTAACTTGGAAAGGTTATGCTACGGGGCTCGGTCATTAAGTGTTAGGAAAGAAAGCCGAAGTGTCAAAGTTTGGACAGGCACGTGGGACTCTGTACAGCTGTATAAACCACAGAGAACTATTTTGGATATGCATTGTGATGATATTTGTAATGGGGTTTATTGGTATAGTGCCCGAGCTTCAGTCCTCTTTTGGTTGCTCTCAAATGGTGTTTTGTCTCAGTGAAGTATATAACTGACTCCCTGAATCCACTAAATGGCGATTCAGGATTGTGAATTACATGTGTGTAGCAGTAGAGGTCTGCTTAGTGTAGCTTAGAATGACGTAGTACTGCCTAAAGTACGCTGTTTATCCATTCAGTGAAAGGCAAGAGATGAAAGCCATGGATTTGGGAAACAAGCCAGACAGTTTCTCCATCAACTGGACCAACTGTTGTAAGGTTGAATAATCGTCATTTGATAACATGTTTGTGTTTGTTAAAAAAAGCTTTACCCATGTACTCCTGTGTGTGAAGACACTAAACCGCGTGATCTTTTCATAGTACATATTGGTGTATTCATTAGTAGGCTTTCATAGTCCATATTGGTGTATTCATTAGTAGGCTTGTTGCAATGGAACACGCGGTGAATAAGTTTTGCAAGTTATTTAAAAAGCTTTGTATTACTTTTAGAGTCCGTCTTGCTGCAACTACCGGTATTACAAATGTCTTTTTCTGTATGTAATTGTTTAGGTACCATATCTGTTTGAATGTTAGCAGCTTGAACATTTGTGAAGACTTAAGATATGGGAATTAGCGTTTGAAATCGTGTACATCACGATTGTGCATCACGGAATTGGTATTTTGTTCGGCTGAAGGTCTGATAATGGTGCTAAGCGATTGCTACTTTTGCTCTCTTTCTCATATGGCATCGTGCAATTAATTACGCAATAGTCACGTTTTGATTATGAATAATGCTGCAAGTCACTGGCTGTGGGGATGTGTTTTTACTGTTGATATACAATACGAGAAGCTGAGAGGTCAATATATATATCATTGTAAGCATTTGTTGATAACTGCGCATACTGTGTCTCGGTGCCTTTCTTTCCGGCCACTGATGAATTTGTTGACTTTTTATGCCATTTTTCTGTATTTTCCTGAAATTTTTTGCCAACATTATATATTTATACTCGGGCTGGTTGAGTGTTGAAAATTATGTCGGCTTGTGCTTCCCGAATTATGCAAGTATCCTGGATGCTGTCTGGGTAGAATGTGATATATTACTGTCTACAGCGGGAGCTAGCTCCTCGAGTTCCTTCGTCATCTGTTGTAAAACGTTAACATATTCACCACCTTAGACTTAAATGCACAATCACTATTTTAGAATGTTTTATGGCGAACTATTTACAGGATGATTATCTGAAGTGGAAGGGACTGGCTTGCTTTAATCTTTAAAATATTTTAGATTCATTGCTTATGCCCATTGTATCGCCTTTCAGTCCTTCGTTAGTTTTCTGTTACTTACTCGGCATAGTTTTGGAAATCGAAGTTGATATGCGGAGAAGAATTGTGTAGTGGTGTGGTTGACCGGTAAATGAAGACTGTGATGCTATTTTACCCACGTAACTGCTGTATCCGCTTGTATTGTCCGTTGTTGTTGATCATTTCGCCTTCTCCCTAAGTGTAACTGTAGTAGACATCAGTCTTGCACGCAAAATAAAATCAAACAAAATTTTGCCCTGGTGCAAATCTTTGTCTGTGGCCTTTCTTCCTCTTCCTAATTTAATCAATGTTTGGTAGTTGTGGCGTATGTAATATATATGTGAGATTTGTTTAAACTTCCACTGTTAGTCAAGGTATAGGTCTTTCTGTCTTCCTCTCCATTCGTGCCTAAGAAGGTCTGCCACAACCTGCTGGTGATCGCCGGTTTTCCCGGAATCTGGCTGATTTCGAGCCGCCGTCGTATATGTGAAATTTTCTTGAGCACGACGTAAAACACCAGTCAAATAAATAAATTGTACAAGCCCGTTAGGGTGTTATGCTCTTAACATGGAGGAGTGTTTCAAACTGAACACGGTACATTTCTGCCCAATAATGAGGGCGATACTTGCCGATTTCAAAATGTCGTTCTGTTCGTCAAATAACAACAGTTGTTGATTGTTTGAAGTTTAACATCAAGAAAGTATCTACTGTGGTCAGTGGGTTCCATCTATACCCACGTTTATTTTTTTTTTTTTTTTTTTTTTTTATTGGTGTTTTACGCCGTACTCAAGAATATTTCACTTATACGACGGCGGTCAGCATTATGGTGGGTGGAAACCGGACAGAGCCCGGGGGAAACCCACGACCATCCGCAGGTTGCTGGAAGACCTTCCCACTTACGGCCGGAAAGGCCAGCATGAGCCCCCCCCCCCCCCCCCCCCCTACGTTTACGCCATGCCGACATTACCAGATGTCTTACAAGAGCATCATTCCAGCATATATTATTACTAGCTGTCATATAGGAACACCAGGCCAAAATACGCTACAGGAACGCCACGCTGTCACACAGCGCTCTCTTACAAGAAACGCATGCCGACATAGCGATGTCTTGCAGGAACTTCGGCAACTTGCGGATGGTTGCGGGCTCTGCCGGGTTTCCTTTCTGAAGAATGCTGGCCGCTGCCGTATGAATGAAATATTAATGAGTGCTCCATAAAACACCAATCAAATAAATAAATAATTAAAGGAACGCCATACCAATATAGAGTTGTCTTACATGATCGCCATGCCAACATAGCACTGTCTGACAGGAACGCCACGTTAAAATATTCCTGTCTAACAGGAACGCCATGCCGACATAGAGATGTCTTACAGGAACGCTACGCCAACATAGCGCTGTCTTACAGGAACGCAATGCCGACATGGAGCTGTCTTACAGGAACGCCATACTGACATGGAGCTGTCTTACAGGAACGCAAAGCTGATATAGCGCTGTTTTACATGAAAGCCATGCCGATATAGCGTCGTCTTCAAGGAACGCCATGCCGACATATAGCCCTGTTACAGGAACGCCATGTCGACATATTGTGCTGTCTTACGGTAACGTCATGCCGACATTGAGCAGTATCGGCAAGGCTTCGGGGCTCTATGGGAATCGAGACGTGCCTCAGTATAGCAAGATGTGCTAGTCCCAAATTCAATCATCACCTGCAATTTCTGAAACGTTTATTTTAGTTATTTGATTGTTGTCTGACGCCAGGCTCATGCATTTTCCATGTGAACATGAACTCATAGTTTTTGGACACTTATTTGATCGATCGCTGAAGTCAAGGTTCTTTATTGTATGCTTGGCTTCCTAATTGACAAAAAGTGTAGGGTAAAGTTGAATTCACAAAACTTGGTAAATCTACTCTTTCGTAACATTTTTTCAGAGTACATGTGGCGTATAATGACATGAGGTCGTGTGGTTTATAGGAGAAAAATTATGATAAACTGATTTATATCAAGTTTTCCTGAACGTGAGTTTTTAGTTTCCAGGAGATCACGTTCGTGAAGGTTTTACATTGCATTTCTTGGCCAGTTGGATTGCTGAATTCTTCCTGACATCATCGGGTATATTTCAGAAACAGCACGACGTTTAAGTGTGTATTAAGTTTACAATTTTTTCTTGTTACAGCCACCAGTAAAACTGCATGGCCGCCATCGGAAGTGCAAAATTCTTAACTATAACTTTGACTAACAACAATCGATTAATGAGGGTCTATACGATGCCGCTCTATCAGCCCACTGGTCGCCACGGTAGGTGGGCTACGTGTGCTGTTTATATGCTGCACCACGGCAGTAAGCCTACGTGTGCTGTTTATATGCTGTACTTTATGAAACTTGCACATGGTTGACAAGGATATGGTTGACAACGACTTGAAATTGCGAAATACTTTTTCTGCTAATTATATCCACAGCCCATGTCATGTGAGAGCTGCCTTTAGAAGCAGATCCATTTGCTTGACCTAATGTGAATTCAGGATGATGGCTTATTTACATTGCTATCGATTATTCGTTAAGCCTGTCGACCTACCCTGCGCGATGTGAGAACCTAAAGTTTCGTGTGAACGGTTTGTGAATGACTTTTATATCACTGTAGATTGAGCAGTTCATAGAAACCCGCAAGATTCCCTCTTTTTATTTCTATATATTAACTCATTAAGCTGACGTTTTGACCCGCGATGTGAGAAGGTCCACCAAACATCGCCATAAACATTCCATTTATCGCCCTAACTGCTGAGAGAGTAAAAATACTACATACACCTCTCCGCATTTATTAACGACTATCTCTGTTGACCGAGCCAGCAAATTAATACTCATCCCTTTGATTTGCCGAGGCAATAAATTAGGGCTCTTCCCTCGCTTCCTCACCAAGGTGCTTTCCTCTCTGATCTTGGCAACAAAGGTGCTTCCCTTACTGGATTAAGGAACAATTAAAGGTGCTTCCCTTGTGTTAGGCAACAAAGGTGCTTCCCTTCCTGCATAGGCAACAAAGGTGTTTCCCTTAATAGACCAAGCAACGGTTAAAGGAGCTTCCCTTGCTGGATTAAGCAACAAAGATGCTTCTCTCGCTGGATTATGCAACACAGGTTCGTGCAACTCCAATCAAAACTATAAATAATTTTTTTTTTGCATTTTATATTCGACGACTACGAGGTTTAATGATGGATGAAACCGGGCAGATACCCATCCCAGATGCCGGATTTCAATAGCCATGAACGGATGCTGGTTTCGAACACACGACCCTTATTCCGTTATGGGTCGGCCGTCTCCTTTGAAACCCAAGCTTTACAGGCCATCTGAATTACAGATACTAATTAATGAGGCGTGCATGGTTGAACCACAATCCATGCTATATATGGCCTATAGTTTATATTGCTTCCTCCATCGGCTATAGGTTTATGTCAGAAAGGTTGTCACATGTATATATCTTGTTTTCCACAGATATAGCCTATAAACCTGTGTAATACAGCATTTGCACATCGACATTTAGGTACAAACATATAATCTTCGATGGGCGTTGAACTACAGCAAATTAAATATGAATGATATCCTTCGTCCAGTCATTGTGACTAACTGGCCATAATAGGTGATGTGTGCTGACTTTCATGAATCATCAACTTTTAAACATACAGGAAGTTAAAGTAGACATCATATTCATTGCCATTAAATACGCCTATACGCTGTCTGCGCAAAGCGCTTAGAAATATGCCTGTCATTTGTCTGAAGGAAATGGATGCTCCAAAGGAAGTTATGTGGAGCCTTAAATCAAATAGAGGACCATGACTGAAACGCAGTTCATTTTAATGTACGTGTAACCAGTGCGACTTGCAATGGCCTTAAAGTCCTGAATCGTTATCGAAGTGCATCTCAAAACAAAACTGGTAACATGGTGCCTGACGAAGATGCGCACGATGTGTGGGTTAAATCCCAGGCTTGAGCAGGAAGTTTGTAGATTTCCCTGCTATCACTGTTCGTATACAAAGGGCCTTGGTGACTAAGGCGTCTTCGACGCACGTGTGGTCGCTTAACCACGGGTACTCGAATTTCTCTAGTATGGCGTATAGCAACCAGTCGATGAATCCATCAATCAATCAACCAATCAATCAATCAATCAATCATGGAATTCAAGATTTGAGCATACAGAACACATACGCACGTGTATAGTGCGGCGAATAAGGTTTACGGGGTAGAGGCTGTAAGCCTATATAGAGATCTAAATGTGGCAGAATCAAATGCTGTATGTTTGGATGTATATTGAAAAACAACCTGGACAAGTTATCAAAAATTGGCGTCAAACTATGCGTGTCATGTGTCACGGTGCACGGTCTGAATCCATTGGGTTAGAAAACCGTATACGCCAATCGTGTAGTTGCCGAGGAGGTTGCAGCAATCCGCGGATTGTCGTGGGTTTCCCCGGGCTCAGTTCAGTTTCCGCCTACCATATAATGCTGACCGCCGTTGTATAGCGTAAAACACCAGTCAAACAAAATCATTCATTTGCCTCTAACTTACCTTTAAGTTTATCTGATAATTTTCTGGTACCGGTACCCGTAAGGGGCTCCCTTTGCTGAAAGGGTTAGCACATCAGCGTGGTGCAATGACCCGGGGGCCTCTCACCAATGTGGTTGCTCATGCTGGCTTCCTCTCAGACCGCATAAGCCTACGTGGGAAGAGCAACCTGCGGATGGTCGTGTGTTTCCCTCCCAGCATAATGCTGCCTGCCGTGGTATGTTGACCTCTAAGAGAAATATTCTTGAGTACGGCGTAAAACACTAATCAAATAAATCAAATAAATATAGTACCGGTCATAAAAAATAGAAAGTGAGATGAAACAAAATAAGTTTCTAATACTTTTCTGTGGAGTTTTCATGGATGCTATAACTTAAAATCCTTTTTTGGTTTATTTTCAGTGATCTATGTGCCCAGCCATTTAAACATGACGTTTCATTCGAGCTGGCTGATGGAGGGGAGATAACTCTCATAACCATATACAACTTAGTAAGCGAAACATGTTATTTGGGCTACATATGCACGATATGAAACACCATAAATATGGCGTGTTCTTAGTTAAGCCCGGCACAACGCTCTACCAAACTTTATACAAACAGTCTTAACTGTGGGTTTTTGTGCATGATTTTGTTTGGAATCTGTTTATTTATCTCTTTATTTTCACCCATGCGTGCCGGAACAAGCCTGTGCATTGAGTGCATTAGATAAAATTCTGATTGTGTTTACACCAGCAGAGCCAGGATGTGTACTTAAATAACTGACATGACCCAACCTGGGTAAAGTTGAGTCTATACTGGCCCCACATTTCCTCGATTGTCATATTATATCTAGATCTGATTAAGTGACACATTACCTTATAGTAGCCAGGCGTAGGCCTACTAGAACAAGTGGAATGTATAAACTCGTGAAAGGAGCAGTGCTCTGGACCTGTGCATAGGAATAGGGCCTATGGCTGTAGAATTGTTAGTATGTGTAGTTAAGGCATTTATATGTATTTAATAAGTTAAGTTTGCTCAATTAAATAATAGGTTAAATTGTTGTTAAATTTGTCAAAAGGAATGAAATAATAAAATTTTGAAAAGGCTGCGTTCGACCCCTCAAGAGCTCCTCTCTTTTATCTTGGATAGCACAATGGACCATTGAACCGTGAAGCGATAAAACAACACGGCTTAGAATTTTAGAAATGCCGGTCTTGTTGAGACACGACCCAAGTGAGCGGTGCAGGGGTCATAGGGCCCGGCCTGCCTCAGCTCAGCGATCCCCCCACGAGGACACGAGCTGTGCCGACTTGTGCAGGTCTAGCGTGTATGTCAACAAAGGAAAATTGATAGTCGTGTATTTCCGTGACAATACCGGAAATAGAAAGTAAAAATCCATACTGTGACGATTCCTGGTATTATAATGCCACAGATACAATAGAAATACACTGTTGGAATCACATACTGCACACTGGCATAAGTTAAATTTTGTCCTTAAGTTTTATCAAGAGGAAATTTGTGGGAAATCCTTCCGTGATGTCATCTTCGTAAAATGTATATGGCGGCGCGAATTCTGGTGTTGTCACGTGACCCACTGCTTTTGTGAGCGCAAATTGCAGGTAATGTTGTGGTAGAATTTGTGTCGTGTGTTCTTCGTCAATGTAGGCACGTCTGCTCTTATACTTTGTGGACTATTTCTTTGTATCATGTTGTTTAATACTGATGGACAATTTTTAAACGTATTTGACGTCCCATACAGAAAATGTGTGGATGAAATGGTCTGAAAATCCAGCATGGCGTCACATGGTTTTCCCACAAAGTGATTCTGACCCAATGAAGATTCAATACAAATTACTGCATCCGTGTTGTATACGGTAGAAACTTGTGTGGCGTTTTGTTAGGACACCAGCCTTAATCGGTGTGAAATAATAAGACCTACCAAAAAAAACCCCCAAAACCAGTGTAAATGTTTTCATTTGCATTCTTTTAGTGTTCTGAAAAGTGACAGTGTTGGTTGTTACAACAACAACAGCACGTTCTTGCCGACATTTGGAATTACCGTTTTGCCTGTAAGTGAACAGTGAGGATACGATTTTGTAGGGAAATATTTCAAGGAATACACCTTGTACAAGACAGTGAAAACAAGAACCCAGTGTTTCATTGCATCGTTATTATGTTGATCTGTGAGCCCTGATGGTGACAGCTAATCTATTTTCAGAGTTGTGTATTTGTTACTGTATTCGGAGTCATTCCAGCAGAATAGTGTGCATCGAAGATCAAAGTAAATGTTAGCATGGAAAGGCGTGAAATGATCTTCTTGGAATTTTCTGACTAGAACTTGGCGCAGATATTGTGATAAGCCTGACAGCATGCTGCAGTTCCAGTCAGAAGTTCCAGCTCATTGTGGCTTTTTCTATTGCGGTACGTGGGAAGGTCTCCCCAGTTTCCTCCATAATGCTGGTCACTGCATAGAAGTGAAATATTCTAGAGTACGGCGTAAGGACACCAATGAAATAAATAAATAAATAAATTCTAGTGAGAAAAGTGATAGAACTGGAGCATGCCGTCATGCTTATGACAATATCTGCTGCAAGTTCAAGTCAGAAAATTCAAGCTAGAAATGGTCTGCTTGGTAATGATTTGAGAAGTACCTCTACTGTGAACTAAAAATCATAGTGTTGTGAAAAACATAACTATCAGAAACTTACTTAAATTGGAGTGACTAGAGAAGTTAAGTTCAAATTTTAGAATATGGATCAGCAGATTTTGATCTGTACCTCTTCGTTAGCATTCACCTTTCTGTAGTTGGATGCTACATTGAGTCTCTGATCAGTGATTTGCGGAAGCAATTCAAATGTGCAAAAATGCTTGTTCTCTTTCCATTTGGGTTCTGTATAATTACAGTGTTCGTTTATGATGTTTATGCCTTGTACATGATTCAGAAGTTAGTACCATCATGTAGTTTACACTTGTACATTATACAATGAGTGTTTTTGCAGATTTGTAGCCATTATTGCATTGCTCTCAATTTTAGAATGTCATTTGTGAAATTTGGTTGTCCTCTTCCATTTCAGACTTTGTAAATATAGTGTTGTAAATACTGTATATGATGAGTGGAGCTTCGGGCACCTCGCGTGCTAACAGTAGGAGTAGTAAAGACAAAACAGCAAAGACAAATGCAACTCAGAATTCAAAAAACAGATGGATTGCCTTCAAAATTGCAGGTATGTGAAATTTGAGGTGATCTATTATGTATAAAGAGGGTCATTTTGAGTGGAAATTAGTCTTACATCAGAAAGGGGCCATGGCCTAGTGGTTAGCATGTTAGTGCAGCACAGTCACTTAGGAGCCTCTCTCACAGGTTAGGGAGCAGATCATGTGAATGAGGGCCGAGTGGATGTCTGTAAATCTCTATGGCAAGTGGTTTATTCAATCTTACCCTTGCACATTGAATTTGTGAATTCTTTCGGGGCCTCCGTGGCTCAGTCGGTTAGCGCACTAGCGCAGCGTAGTGACCCAGAAGCCTCTCACCAATGCGGTCGCTGTGAGTTCAAGACCAGCTCATGCTGGCTTCCACTCCGGCCTTACGTGGGAAGGTCTGCCAGCAACCTGCTGTGCCCGGTTTTCACCCACCATAATGCTGGCCGCCGTCGTATAAGTGAAATATTCTTGAGTACGGCGTAAAACACCAATCAAAAAAAAAAAAAAAGTCTCTTGTTCTCACAGTTGAGGGGGCCTTAGTAAGCTGAGAAGTGCTTGTCTTCTGCCAACATGGTGTAACTAAATAAAAATATTGCATAAGTAAATATACGCAGAAATGTCGGGTATAACCTTGATTTGACTGTTTTTGTTAGTGGAATAATTTTGACGGAATACCAAGACACTATTGTGTCACTGTATCTTTCCTTAAAGACAATCTTGGTCGTGTTCCCATCACATCGTCGCTGAAATATTGCAGACGTGACATTAAGTCTTAAGCCTTCATTCCTTTACAGTATCTCTGATGAAATAAGTATTTTCTTCTCATTGAAACTTGTCAGAATTAACTTGTTTAGTAAATTAATATGATGTAAGGTTAGAATGTTGAAATTATTGAGATCATGTGTTGCATTGTTGTTGTAGGCCACACCTGAGCAGATGCGATTAGCACAGATGATCCCTGATAAGTCAGGAGCAGATGAAGAGCTGGAAAAGAAACTACGAGAGGTAAGGTATATTATTGACAAATAGGCATAGCCATTACATGTAGATAAATTACCAGTTAAAACCAAGCAAGTTCATTGTATAAAGTAACATAGGTATCATGAATATACTGTATATCTCTTTGTTTTCACATGACACTGCAAAACTTGGCATTTTGAATGTGTGGTAATGAGAAGTTAACTAAGTCTGTGCTGTCTTAATAAATGTAAATGTAACTAGTGGGTTGGTTGTGATATAGGCCGAGTGAATTAACCCTATGTTGTAAAATGCTATTGAGTCATCCTTTGTGTGGTTTGTTTTTTTGTAGTTAGCAGAGCTGACTGGGAAGAATTTTGACGATATAGCCATTGCGCTACATGACTGTGAGAATGATCTGAATAGAACCTACCTTTTGTTAATGGAAGGAGACAGCGACCAAGTGAGTATAGCATTGCCATCAGTGCCAACTGAACTGATCAAATTTATCTTCAGAAATCAGGACTTAAGGTTTGATCGGTAATATTAGTCGGCATTTATAATGCATGCAGTCTTCAGGAAAAACCCTACCCTAAAGTGCTAAGTGGTAGAATTGTTGGAGTTTTTGCAATACACGTTAACCATGATCTGCAAGATTTTACCTTGTAGTGTCAAAGCTGAGATGGTTTATTTGTGTGGAAGTCTTGTCATACTCCATATTCCTCGCACCATAACACTGGCCACTGTTGCATAAATGAAATACTCTTGAGTATAATGTAAAACACCGATCAAATATATATGTAAATAAATATACACGTCTTAGTTGGTTTCTATGAAACATTTGTTATGATTGTCACACTGTCAGGTGATATCAATTTTATGCTAATCCTGTTTGTCAGGGAGAATGGAAGGAACCTGGAAAGAAGAAAAAAACGGCAGCCAGCTAATGCCCAAAAAGGTGGAGACTCTTCACACTACAACCACGCAGGAGACAGCAAGCCTGACAGATCAGAGAACCATCCACGGGGCCGAGGAGAGCGAGATGCGGACAGGGACCGCGACAAGGATGGGTCTGACTACACGCGCAATGAAAGCAGTTCACGACGCGGCCGCCGAGACACGCGCCCACCACGCCTCTCCCGGGGCAGGGGCAGAGAGCGGGGTGGAGATCTCATGTGGCGAGACAACGACCAAGAGAACGACAGGAAGCCCGAAGAAGGCGGTAGAGAAAGGGGGCGTGGCCGAGGACGAGGTAGGAATAGGTGATACATGACCGAAGCACACACATTTACTATTTTAGCCTGTAAATTTCATCTTTATTAACTTTGAAGTGATTTTCCCAAATTTTTGGTATCAACAACTTCATGTTGGTCATGTGTTTTGCCAAAATCATTTGATGTTATTCTCTAGTGTTTGTATTTAAGTCAGTGTAAAAGTTAAATTTTAAGACTGTGTCAAGGGCATGTAACCTAAAGACATTCATCTGCCCATTGTACTTGTGGCTGTGCTCATCTCTGTGTTAAGTTGTCGTAGTGTTTCTCTTGATAGCCGAATTTTTATGAAGTGGCTCAGATTACATGTTTTCCACTGTTGATTGTGAACAGGTGTGAATGGACCAGGGAGAAGGGGTGGACGAGGAGGTGGAGGTGGGAGGGGCGGCGACACTGCCAGGTGAGATAACAGATACAGATTTTCCTGCCTTTGAATAATCCTAGCTCTTAAGACCCCTGTCTTCAAAATTGGGAAGGAGCAATAAGATTAAGGATAAAGAGTTGATTTTACAGATGATATGTGTATGACGGGTAAATTCCCTGCATGGATCCTTAACATATCAAGCTGATAGCGAAATATGTGAAGAAATATGTTTTGTGTTAGATAGTGATGTCCTAACATTGCATCTGATTTTGGCATTAGATAGAGGTGTCTATCAATCAGAATTATATGTTGAATTGCCATTAATCTATAATCATTTATTAATATAGAATTTCAGCCAGTTTCTGAAGCATGTGTTTCTGTTTGTAATTCTCAACAAAATGGTCTTGATCATTGCTTGATCAGAAACTTTCGAAGTCCTCGCTATGAGAAGGGCCCACAAATTGACACATGGACAAATGAAACTGCTGAAAATGCAGAGAAAGAAAATCAAGGTGGGTGGATGTAAAATGCACTCATAAAAAGTGAATGGAACAATGTAAACAAAAGAGTTGTTGATATTTGGTTAATGCTAATATTTTTTTGTTATAAAAGGAGAGTAATATGTACATTAAGTGTTTGTGATCCCCTGATACTGTAGTGAATATATCCAAGTTTTTTCACTTGTTTCTTGATCTTCTTGTGGAATATGTTTATGGAGATGCCACTAACCTGAAATTTTGTTTTGTAGTCATGTGGGGAGATTCTATGGGACCAGAAGATTGGAACGATGACTCTTGGACAGGAAGTGTGAGTATAATTCCTCCTACTCTATACTTATTGCACCGTGACATGGGATGCCATTCTCATCACTACCTATATTGGCACGATCTGTCTCAAATGTGTAATGGAGGGAGCAGGCTGTGGCGGAGTGGTTAAGGTGTTCCTCAACCAAACACAAGGACACAACAGGTGCAGGTTTAAACCTGTTCCTGTTTTTCCACTGGTAAAAGTTACCACACAGCTTTTGATAAAACATTCTTGAGTATGGTGTTAAAGAACAATCAAATAGATAAATTACATGTGAATAGTTCTCTTGTTTTAGGATGACATTTCACATATTAATGGATGAATCATCATCTTTAGCTGATATTCAGAGGCTGTGTGTTTCAGAGAATGCACCATGTTTATAGTTTGTGTTATCTTTCAGCTGACAGAGACAAAGGTGTTCACATCAACCTCGATACAGGGTGGGCCAGGAGGCTCTGAACCTGCTGACCAGCCGACCCTCAAGTGCTCCCAGACACAACCAATGCCCTCCCTCACAGCAACTCCTTACCTCAGAGGTCAGTCCCAGCGTCACTGCAGTGTGGCATGTGTACTTATAATGTGTAGGCGGTCTCTTGTAGGTTGATTTAGATGGCTCAGTTTGGATACAAATTCATACAGGTACATCTGTGTGCAGTGGCACAGGAGTCTCTCACCAATGCGGTCGCTCTGAGCTCAAATCCAGCTCATGCTGATTTCCCCTCCAGCCGTACATGGGAAGGCCTGCCGGCAACCAGTTTCCCATAGGCTCTGCCCGGATTCCTCCTACTATAATGCTGACAGCTGTTGTATAAGTGAAATATTTGTAAGAAAAAGTCAGTGTACAGCTTGAAAAAAGAGTACAGAGTAAAACACCAAGCAAATAAGCGAAACAAAATACAGGTACATGTATGAGAGCAGCACAGTTTTGCTGAGGATTTTGGAGTATAAAATAGATCCTGTATCTCCACAGAGATGTATATAAATGTTGATCTGGATTATTCATTAGGTAAAATAAGTTTAGCTGTGTTCAAAATAGAATTTTGTTGAAATTCAAATGGAGATGGTTGCATTTGACAAGATTCTGCATAAACCTTTAAAAAAAGAACAAATTATGAACAGCTTTTTGTTGTAATTATGTGTATATTAACGTATGTCCGAACTCCTATATACTGACTAATGGTGGTGTTGTTGCAGGTTAGACATAGGAGCATTGTTACAGAAACCAGCCAATGATGTGGGTGTTGTCAATAGAGTGACAGAGTCTCAGTTTATCACGCAGTATAACAAAGAAGCCACGGAGTCTATTAAGAATTCCATTGGGGTAAGTTTCTGCTGTATGGTACAATATTCAGTCTAATTTGCAGTCTAATTTGCATGAACTGCTCCTCAGCCCTTTAGGCTCCTTTCTGCGCACATTTATAGACTTGATGGAATAATTGTTGTGTTGCAAAGGTACAAAGTTATCTGACTTGTTGATCTAATATTGTTATTGACAAAGACGAAGTGATTTTAAGATGGATCTTTTCCTTCACCCATAAACCTGACAGCCATTGTATAAGTGTAAAATTCTTGAGTGTGCCCAGGGGTCATTTTCCCACGTACCAGCCACCACTTTCTAGGCAAAATTGAGTTTTTCTTTCTAGCGAATTGAGTTTTTTTGTTTCGATCGACCGTTCGAGAGTCAGAATGGAATATTTTTTGTACGTTACTTTCATTTACTTCATTTAGACTGTTGCTCTAGGTTATAAGTTTTCTGGGCAGGCCTTCACACTTGACTGGACTGGTACCTTGAAATGAACGTAACAGTAACTGCAAAGTGCAACGATTATCGGTTTGCAGTATCAACAAGGAGGCCAGCTTGAGTTGATATATAAGCATTGACAATTACTTTACTAAATGAAATAAAATGAAGTAAATAAAAGTAACGTACAAAAATATTCAATATTTTTATCTCAAACGGTCAGCCAAAACAAAAGAAAAGTCCATTTGAGTTGAATGAAAAACTCGATTTTGACTAGAAAGTGGTGGTCGATACGTGGGAAACAAACTCAATGAATCTCTCTACATGTTCATTCTTTGAACAAAAACATGCTTTTATAGCGAAGCGATGCCTGGTAAATGTTCATATTTGGCAAAGAAGGTTTTAATTTCACTGCAATTAGCCATTTATAAAATATCAGTCTACCGAAAACGAAACCTGGAGGCAGTCTGCGTGTTTGCCTTGTAATGAGCTGAAGATATTAGCACTGATATTATACTGGCGTCAGGGGGAGGAAATTAGGCAGGCTGGGTGTGCTTACATACAGTCATTCACACTGAACTAAAGTCAAAAACAGAATGATCAGAAGCTGAAGTAGGTCAAATTATTTGTGGAAACTGATTTGGCAGAGACCAAAGAAGCTTACTATGTGTCATCTTAGATTTCATACGCCCCTCCACTTCCAAAATTTGCCTTCTTAAATTTAATCAACTCAGAGGGTCGTAACGATTTCCATAAAAGGGAGATAACTCATAGCGTGAACACTTCGCTTTGCGGAACTTTGGATATGTTCAAATTGAGTTTGTGTAAAATTTTGAATGTTTCTTTCAAAAAAACGTCAAATTGAATAAAAAGTGCCAGTTGAGTTTTTTCAGTCAATTAATGGACCGAATATTGGCTCGACTTCTGTGGACCCCCGATGCCATTTAACTGCTATCAAATAAACTGTGATGGATCTTCTAGTTGTAATTTGACGCTTTAAATGTATAGATGAAAGATTCTTACCGTCCACAAATGACTTATATTTTGTCTATTTTGGGCGTTTCAGACCTAATGTGATTTCTTTGTATGTAGTTACTTGATGAATGTATGGGGCTATTTCAGATTGGCTCCTCGAGTCGACCAAACCTTGAGTCCTCCCAGAACTCTACTGTTAATCAGTTAGCCTCTCTGGGCAGTTCCCTGTCAGCACTCCAGCAGACAGTGCGACTCCCTGCCGCCCAGCCTGGTAACCCCACAGTTTCCCTACAACAGAGACCCAAGCCACAGAAGAGCAAATTACCTCCACCTTCTAAGGTAATACATGGATGGTTTCTGTGAGGCCATGCATCGTGATTCGTTGGATTCCTACTGAAAAAGTATGCTTCTGCACATGAAGAAAATGTAAATAATGCTTTCATTTGAATTAACATTTGAAAACACTTAATATATTTTAGTCCTGTAACTTTATCTTTGCATGCTAGAATCTGAAATTTTAAGGTAATCTCAAGACTTGTATTACCAAACATCTGACAAATTTAATTAACTGAAGTTTTATCTCTGTTGACCCAGATTCCTGCTTCAGCAGTGGAGATGCCTGGCCATATGGTTACCTCCCTTGATGTGCAGTTTGGTAACTTAGAATTTGGTGCTGATTCCTTTAGTTTCGGCGGCTCAGATAGCGTTGGAACAAACAGTTACACCGTGTCCACCACCTCTACTGCCAGGTATCAAATGTGTGTGAATACTAAAGATTTTGTTACTGTCTACTTCCTTCTTTCTTTAAATATCAACTATCAAAATGTCAGTGTTAGAAGTTAAGTAAAACGTTTTACTTCTGCAGAATAGGCCTGTGTGGTAGATTATTATTGTTTGTGTTAATGGTTTCACCTGGTGTGAAAAATGTGTACATATACTAGGTTTGTTATTACTATGCGAGCTGTTCAGATTGGTTTGATTTATTTTGGATGTGATCATTGTTGTGTGGAAAACTGTTTAAAAGGAGTCACTTGGTTGAAACTGTGTTCTTGCAATAATATATGTTGAGGAAAGTGCACTGTGAAAGTTGAATATCAAAAATATTTTTCTAGAAAAATTTCCTCCTTTCTCAAAAATATTTATGATGTTCAACCTTCAATGTGCAATATTCTATTTATTTTTTATATTTTGACAAAAGAAAGCAAGTTTCAGCAATGTTTTTGGCTGTAGACCTTCACAGACTTGTACTTATAGGGTGACATCGCACATAATGTCTTGTAGGACATCATGTCTTGTTGCGTGACGTAAGAAATGTTAAAGTTGACTGAACTTGTATTTTGACATCATTCTGCTAAGCTCGGATTGGAACGTCATTAAACAAAATGTTTCATTGTGACGTCCTGGGGCTGGGGTGTGTAATAACAAACTTGATATTTAACTCTAGCCAGCGATATCAGTGCAGGAAGTCTTGACATTTCACCTTTATATAAATAATAAAGATGGAATATTGCCAAGGTGTCTTTAAGCCATAATCATTCATTTAGACTTATTCAGGTGAGATAAATTACGTGTGAGGTGGCACGTACTGGCTGGTCTAGTCGATCAGCATATTTGTCAGGTGCCTGGTAGATAATCTATTTGGCATCCTCAACCCACAAACGTACCGACTGTTAACTCAGATAGAGATATGGGTGGAATGTGAATTAAATCCATAGACTTGTGACTGTGTCTTGATGGTTATCATTTTCATTCATGTGAACAGTGGCGCTCCAGGCTTGACCAATCACATGGATCAGGTGACAAATTCTGAGGCCAGTCTGTCGGCCATGAGGGCAGCCACAACCCCAAACAAGTCCTCAGGTATTCCAGGACTCGACCAGACTTCACCCAGGGGTGGCATGTTCCCTGCTGCTTCCTACTCCACCACGCCCACAAAAAAAGAGGTAGGCATGAATCTAGCAGATGCTTCATAAACAGATGAGATACATTTATCGTTTCGTAGATTTGATGGCACAGCCTGTAAGATATTCTTTTCTGTACTACCAGTTTTTGGACATTTATTCTTGTATAATTTATTTGAGAGATTGATTTGAACTTTTGACACTGCTGAGATGTTTCTTGACCTTTTCCTGTTCCTCCACATGTAGGGTGTTTCTGGAAGACTTACATTTGTACCTGACTGGCTTGTGTTCTTCAAATGTAACAATGTTTAGTATATTTTCATGTGATATGTCATGGTACAATATTTGTACCTTCTGGACGAGATGTGTGACAGGAGATAATACTTCAATGAGACAGGCCTGCTTCATGGAGACAAATTCCTGATAATGTCAGAGTAGTGTAGGAAATACCAGGAAACATAACAGAAAACTTCAGTAACCACTATGTTGAACATGTGTGATGTTACAGATCAACTCGCCGGAGCCAATTCCATTTCCCTCCTCTCAGTCAGATCTGAAGACCAGTCCACTGGTCAGCTCACAGCGCTCCGGTCAGACAGCCAATGCCCTACAAGGTTTGCCCTCAGAAGCATAGCTTTGTGCAGTGCCCATTCAGTTTTATCTCTCGTGTACCTTTTTTGACTGGTTCACTCTGGGCATATGATATTTTACAGTGTAAATGCACCAAAGAACCATAATATACCAGAAGATTCTTTCCAATTTCAGTTTTTACACTTAAATTGCTACAGATATGTGAGAAGAGTGAGAAAATACAGTATTTTTTTTAGAAATGGAACTGACTAAAACGGTATATCTTTGATAGTGGTTTCATTCATTGGTTTGATCAGGAATTGTTACGATTGATTTTCGTTGGGCCAGGTTTTCAGTGTTTGCTGTTGTGTTTCAGGATCGCTGGCATCAAACAGTGCAGACAGCAGTGGGTTGTATGGACAGTCAGCGAGTTACCAGTCCTCCAGCTACAAGTCAGGGGGCATCAATGCCTCCCAGAACTATACTCATTCCTCAGGCACTCAGTATCCAAACTCACAAACCCAGTATCAGACTACTCCAAACCAGTACCAGTCAACCCAGAACCAATACCCAAACTACCAGTCTGGTGCTGCATTCCAGAGTCAAACTGGCTTCTCCAGTCAGTCCAACCAAAACTCATTGTATCAAAGCGTCACCTCGACGGGCTCCTTCCAGAATACAAGCTACCCTTCAAGGGACAGCCAATCCGGTGCATCTTTTCAAACGAGTGTTTCACAGTCATCAAACTCGTCGTATGCTCTTGATTCTCAGACGAGTGGCTCGTTTCCGCGGGAGAGTCAGACAGGTCCGTCGTACCAGAGAGACAGTCAGCCAAATGTGTCATCATACCAAAGAGACGGACAGACCAGTGGGTCAGCCTACCAGAGCCCACAGACTGGGCCCTTTCAGAGGGACAGTCAGTCTGGCAGCCCATACGCGCGTGATAACCAATCCAGTAGTACGTATGCCAGAGACTCCCAGCCTGGTAATTACCAGCGTGACGGACAATCATCAAGTGTTGCCTATTCACGAGATGGCCAGTCTGGGTCATACCAAAGAGAGGCTCAAAGTGCTAGTTCCTCTTACCAGAGAGACTCTCAGTCAGCAGGCTACCCCAGAGATGGGGGCAGTAGCTCAGGGTACTCCCGGGACAGTCAGTCAGCTAACACATACCACAGAGACTCCCAGTCTGCAGGGTCGGCGTACGGACGTGATAGCCAGACATCAGGCTCATCAAACTATCCCCGAGATAGCTCACATGGCGGGTCAGCGTACGCTCAGCAAGCTTATAGCTCAACTAATCACCAGTCCTTGCAGACTTCTCCTCTGACTGCAGGCAAACTCAGTGATAGCCTTTCAAAGATGACTGTCAAAGACTCCACAGTGGACAACCACCAAGTTAGCCAGGTACATATTGATTTATTTCATTGGAATCTCTAATCTGTGCACAGTTGGCTTATCCATTTGGAGTTAGTATGTTTGTGTTTTTTCTTTGTTTCAGGGTTTTGGCTTTGCAGTTATCCAGTTGTATTTGTGGGTTATGTGTGCTTTTTTTTTTTTTTCCCCAGTTTATGTTGATCTGAATCTGCATAAATTGCTACCTGTAGCTTTATTTTTGAAACAGCACTGTGCTGCACAGGAAGTTGGTTGAAACATGTGAGATTTATGTGTTTTAATCTATGATGTAGCCTTAACTTATGTCTGATGTATGGGGGCCTCCATGGCTCAGTTGGTCAATGCCGTAGCGCAGCGTGATGACCTCTGATTCCCTCACCAATGCAGTCGCTGTGAGTTCAAGTCCAGTTCATGCTGGCTTCCTCTCCGGCCCTACATGGGAACGTCTGCAGCGTAAAACACCCATCAAATAAATAAATACGTCTGATGTGGCTGAGCCAAGTGTGTGGCAAACCGACAAACCACATACATGAGAAAAATGAATTGCTCATGGAGGTTAAAAATGTTGGATACACAAGTATCGTGATAGGTATTTTTATTCCACACAATATTCCATTCAGAAAATTCATGCTGGTAACCTCCTCCTGTTTACTGCAGTGGACATTGTATGACGAGGTGATAGCTGATAAGTAGTTTGTTACCGAAATGTCTCTGACCATTTCAATATGTGTGAAACTTTCAAAAACCCAGTTTTTGATATATATTCTTTAGTAGATGATTTAACTTGGCGTAGTCCGGTGTTGCCATCTACATTTCACTTTTACTGTCTCACATTTTGGGATATCACTGCCCGTAGTGCGTACAACGGTGAACTTTTATTGCCAAGCTTTGTGTTAGTTTTGGGAAAGTCTTGTAAATCTGAATTAGTGTAACTTTTTAGTCGGACATTTCCACACGTCTCTTCTGGCAGTCCTCTCACCATAATGCTGGGTCCTGTCTTATAAGTGAAATATTCTTGAGTACAGTATAAAATATCAGTCAAATAAATAAATTTTACTGGCAGCAGGTCGGTCAGCCATGATGGATTCAGTGAAATATAGGAAACAAAGTGACAGAAAGCAAGCATACTGCATTATGTCAGAGCTGTACACCAAACATGTAAAAAATATGAGCGTATGCCAAACACAGAAGAAAATGAAATCTGATTTCGTTTTTAGTATCAGATCCACTATTTTAGCATTCACTATCAGGATTTAGTAGGAAGCCCCCAACTTGCAAATTAATATCGTTTAAATGTAGCACACAAAGGGTTTTTCGAATGGTGACCTGTTTATTCCATCTTTTTATATCAGCTCTTGTTGCTGAGCGCGCTTTTCTCGGCAAAATAATGTCTGCAGCATTGGTGGCGCAAGAATTTGTACCCAAAACATTTGACTTGTAGACATACACATGAGTGTTTGTACACATTACATTACTAGGGTTAGGTACGTTTGTAATTTGACATTCTAAATCAATTGCTCAATATTCCCTCATGTAAAGATTAAGACCAAGAGATGTGTACTGATCAAAATCAGCTTAACAAGAATGTCTTCATTAACTAGAGAAGCTGTTAGCTAAGAGGATATCTCCCTTCTGCGCCCTTTCCGACCCCAAGCATTGATAAATGGCTGTGTGGGAGTTGGACAGCAGCATGTTGTGCTGGATTACAAACACAGTAAGGTGGATTGACATGCACTGTTTGCAGTGACAACTGGCAATTGCAGGCGGTATGAACAGCAGACAAGTGTCAGCTTATTCAGTAAAAATAACAGTTGTTCTAATGGAGATAGAAGTTTACCAAGCAGCATGGTCGGTGTTGACAGATGCTGGTTTTTAGGTGTCAGTGTTTACAGCTTTTACTTTATATAAAAAGGTGGTGCCAAATACCCACCATGCAAAAATTATTTTTAATGTCCATTTCTATCTAAAGAAAAATTAGTCATATTTACAACTGACTTTACACACCTTTTCATCTGAAATTTGCATCCTTTTTTTCCTATAATTTTCAGTGATGAAAGCTATATTTTGGTGTCACCAGCATGTCTCTTAAGTTACTTTCATTTGGGCAGTTAGTAAATTTCTTGGCATCCTAAATTTTAAGAAATGCTATTCAGTTAGAAAAATTTCAGCTTTTATTGCGTAATTTTAAGGCATAACTCCAAAAAATTACATGTATCTCTATCATAAAGGAGAGATTTGAATCTGAAAGAGTCCAGACTTTCACTAGGCAGACCACTATTCCATAGTCACTGTAATACAAGGTATCATGAAATGGTTATGTGTGATTTTTCTTTGGTTTAATAAAATCCTACTTGATATGTAAGACGTCCAGTTTAAAACGTTTCATTTTGTGAGAGAAGCATGTTAAATGTTAAAATAAGAGGACTAAAATTCACTTTCGCTGATCGAATTGGCCTATTAGACATGTTCAGTACTGGCATTGTGTGTGACGCTGATCAGGGGAGATAACTAATGTTTTTTTCAACATGCATGTGCAAGTTTTGCCCATTGTGCAATACTAATTGTTTTGTGTGAACTAAATAACCTGTCTGTAAAAATGGATGGGTTTAAGGTGAAAGACTTTGTGAAAGTGAAAGTACTGTGTCTACGAAAACCTGCAAGTCTAAACCTTCTGATCCAGCTGATAAAAGTAAAGAATCTGGCCAACGGTTTTGTTGATGCAAAAAACATAGCCCGCTTTTTACTGAGAGCATGGAAATGAACCATGCCGATGCCATTTTTCCAGTGATGAATTGCAATTACTGCAGAGAATTTAAACCACACAATCTTACAATAAATTTGTGAATATTCAGTAGAAATGTTGCTATGAAAACCGATACAGGTAAACTCAATTTTGCCCCCTGTCACATGGCAAGTGTCAGTGGTTTGTCAGTTTGTTTTTGAAATGCAGGCATCACCTTGTCACTCTTAGTACTTATCGTTCATGATACGTTCATACTTGATCGATGGAGTGGAATCATTCCCATGTTATTTCTAGGCTGAAGCTTGTCTTGGCTGACTATTTTGTACAGCTGGAATGTATGTTTCCTGAATGAAGATTTATGTTTGAATGAAATATTCTTGAGCACAATGTTAAACTGAATGTAAATAACAATTGTTTACTTTGTTTGCAGCATTCGTATGAGCATACATCCTCGAGTACAACCACTGGATTGACAACAACAACAACAAGCACATCCAGTTCTCTTGCCAGCGTCTCTACAGGAGGCAGCTCTTCAATCACCGTGACAACGTCTGCAAATATTAACTCCTCAAAGACAAATCTATCTTCAAGCAGCACATGTGAGTAATACCTCTTACGAAAATGTTGTTTTAAATTAGGCAGGATTTTCCGATATCATTTTATCAATTTCTGAAACTGTCACTGCTGTGGTACAAAGTAAAAAGAAGTGATTGAGTTTAGTGTAGAAATGTCAAGGAAATTCAAAAACATTATAGTGGTACGTTACACATTTCTGGCTTTACAGTTCCTTCCTAATAAACTTTGATGGTTGTTCATTATATCATAACACTGACAAATGATGAGATAATAAAGGATGATCTTACCAGCAACAGACAGGTTCAAGCAAAAGATTTAATACATAAATGTATTTTAAAAACTCCCAGTTTTTATAGTAGAGTGAAAATTACTCTCTCACTGACATGCCAGTATAAAAGTTTTTTTTTTTTTAACAAGATATAAGTGATCTGAAAAAAATCATTAACATTTTTGCTGTATAAAATGAAGTCACACAAGAGAAATTACAGTTGAGTAAAGTGTGGCTTAAAATGCCTTTCATGTAGATATATTGTTGTGCCACTGTGATCAGTCGTCGTGTATCATTATAAGCTAGATAGCTGTTTCGATTGATGCCTCAGTGCACAAGTACATAACGTGTGGGATAAACCAAGAACATGATCATTTGTGCCTATGGTAGAACACTACAGTCTCCAGCAACAGCCCGAAATTCAACACTGATCCAATTTCTTAAATTTTTCGCAATTTTCGACTTGAAATTGTGGCCGACCTCACAAAGAGTGGAATAAGATACACAGATTTTGCAGAACTTTGTGTAACTGCTGAGGGTCATAATGCTTTAACACGGTCACATCCCGCAGAGATGAAGTCTCGATCATGCGCCCGGGAAACAGCTGTCCAGCTTATTTTGTACAATTCAACAAACATTAATGCTCCAGATTGCCTAATTGATGACGCCAGAACATTGTCTGTTGTAGTTTATTGTATAGTTGGTTACTTTTTTACATGCAGCCAAAGGCCCACCTAACTTGCCTCCCGGAGTGCCTGTGTTGAATGCTCAGTACATCATGAACATGACTCAAGGAGGAATTCCACCCTACTTTGTAAGTGTCCTATTTTATCTGCTTCCTAGGATGTTAAGATAAGAGTGTCAGATATGAATCAGTTTTTTGAAACTAAACAATTATTTTTTTATCATCTTCATGATGTACAGGATTAAATTTAATTGGATACAAACAATGTGTAACTTGGAATTTGTGCATGACTGTTAGAGGAATTATTTGGTGGTGTCCATGAGAGATAATCCACATGTGCACCTTTATGATATTTGGTGGACTTTTATTTCGCAAATGTTACGCCAGACACAGGTGTATAACTTCTGTCTTCACCTTTCTTCAGAGTTTGCAACAACAACCTTTATACCCTGGTTATGATGAATTACAGTTACTGCAGCAAAGGGGAGTGGCTCTGGTAAGGGTATTTTTAAGTGTTTTTGGCATGTTTTTAACCTGGTGGATGGCCAGGTCATTGTTCATAAAAAATATAAAAAAAAATTTTCATAGTATGCGCAAATGGCCTTCCCTGACTTGTCAGCAGTTATATCCCTTTGTATGAATTGTGCCACTGCCTAATTAACCTTGCATACAGATTCTTTAGTAGGAGAAAATGATTGTTTCAACTTATCCACTTTACCTGGTTTAGCCCTAACGGTTAATGTGACTTCAGATTAAGTTTCACACTGATAATTAAAATCGTTTCTTTACAGGGAAGTTACTATGACATGAGTAGTTTTGGTGCTCCAACCACGATGGCAGGCCGTGACCAAACCACATTAGGAAATGTACCCTATACAGGTATTGCCAAATTAGATACTACTTGTATGGTGAAGATATGTATGAGATAAGAGAGACGAGTTTTGGTCATGTGCTTGACATTAAGCAGTGACTACCGTACTTAGATAGACTAGTTGTCAGACCAGTTGTTGTACAGTTATATGCCCAAGACTTAAACTTCTGGGAATGTTTAGTTAGAAAAATCTCATTAACATGTCAAAGGATAGTGCACCAACTGCCACAGTTAATTATGTGGTTCACTTGTCTAATGTGGTTCATTCAACTGGTCATATGGTTCATTATCTGGTCATGTTGCTGAGTCAAACTAGCTTGATCTGTGATGATGAAACAAATTTAATCAAGATTTTCGTTTTTAGTGGATGGTGGAGTTTTAGGTTCAAACTTTTCCATTGCTGAAAGTGAAAACAGTCCTACTATACCATGTAAACTGTCAGGAATGTTAGGTATTTTAGTTCACATATATTATAACTTGGGCATCTGAAGAAAATGTTTCACAAAGATTTATTTAGAGTAGGTCGAGAGAAAACTGAGGAGCATCTATCTGGTTCGGGCATTAATCATATCTGATGAGTGGGTGGGGCATCAATCATGTCTGATGAGTGGGTGAGGCATCAGTCATATCTGATGAGTGGGTGGGGCATCAATCATGTCTGATGAGTGGGTGAGGCATCAATCATATCTGATGAGTGGGTGGGGCATCAATCATATCTGATGAGTGGGTGAGGCATCAGTCATATCTGATAACTGGGTGAGGCATCAATCATATCTGATGAGTGGGTGAGGCATCAGTCATATCTGAGTGGGTGAGACATCAATCATATGTGATGAGTGGGTGAGGCATCAGTCATATCTGATGAGTGGGTGAGGCATCAATCATATCTGATGAGTGGGTGGGGCACCAGTCATATCTGATGAGCGGATGAGGCATCAGTCATATCTGATGAGTGGGTGGGGCATCAGTCATATCTGATGACTGGGTGGGGCACCAGTCATATCTGATGAGCGGATGAGGCATCAGTCATATCTGATAACTGGGTGGGGCATCAATCATATCTGAAGAGTGGGTGGGGCATCAATCATATCTGATGAGTGGGTGAGGCATCAATCATATCTGACGAGTGGATGGGGCATCAATCATATCTGTTGACTGGTGGGGCATTAGTCATATCTGATGACTGGGTCGGGCATCAGTCATATCTGATGAGTGGGTGGGGCATCAGTCATATCTGACAAGTGGGTGAGGCATCATTCATATCTGATGTCGGCATTGCATTTTAGTGTTCAGCATGACAAGTATGTTGGCTATGGTCGAGGGGTTTTAGCACGCCAGCACTGCGCCGTAACCCAGGAGCCTTCCACAAATGCGGTCACTGCGAGTTTGGCTCTTGGTTCCTCTCAGGTCGTAAGTGGGAATGTCTGTCAGCATGCTGCTGATTGTCATGGGTTTCCTCCCAACATAATGCTAGTATTGCATCAGATTTATTGCAAGTTGTCACATTCAGGACAATCAGAGACTTGCTCATCTGCAATAATGTAGAAGTGATAATATTCTTAATGCAGAGCAATTAAAAACAAAGTGTACCAGGCAGTTTCGATGTGCATGCAGTATAGTCTGCTGTCCATAGTCTTTTCTTGATAAAAATTCATGTAGTCATGAAACTGGTCTCTCATTTCCCCATCTGTGATGATGAAACAAACTTAATCAAGACTTTCGTTCTTCTGAATGTAATTTGTTGATTGTTTGATTCTGAATCAGATTTGGAAATAAAATCTATTCATACTGAGAGATAAGGATAATTGGTATCGTACTCATTGTGTGCAGTTCATGGCAGTTCTGTCCAGTTTGACAAATTGTCTCCCAGAAGTGTTTGCTATTTTGTAAAATCACATACCATCTTACAGAATGTGTACCGTAGATGTATATGCTGTCCAGGGTCTGAGTTACAATCTACCTGTGTGCTCCTCATGTAATCCTTCACTTATGTAATTCTACCTTTGCAGGTGCTGATGGGAAGTTGAACCGAGTGGAGGCCCAGTCTCCTGTACCCACAACACAGCCACAGCAGTCCCAGAACGCCCATCAGCAGCCCTACCTGAACCCCACACTTCACCCAGGCTACGGATACTACCCTTATCCCTCCATGTTACCTGCTGGGGGCTTCCAGTACCCTCATACCATGTTTGTGAGTAGATATCTAATTGCCTTGTCTGCTTGGAGATAGCTGTACTGGATAGTCCTGAATGTGTTATTCAAATACATACAGCATATGATTTGCTCACAAGTACAGAGTACAGGTGTACAATGAGAGCTAAAGGAATGTTAGGGGTGGTATCTCAAAAAGTGCTACATGCATTGAGCTCTGGCTTTGCACACATTTAGAGCACAATAACATGGAGGGAATGTTCCATCGTTGATGCGCTGTGTACATTAGTTACCATTCAGTACAAAGTTCATGACTTAGTGTATTGAGTATTAGAATCAGTATTAAAGTAAATGTCAGGAGTGATATCTCCGAAGCTACAACATATATTGAGCTGAAGTTTTGCATACATGGCACAGTAACGCAAGGGGTATGTTCCTGCGAAGTGCTGTGTGCATATTAATTACTATAAATTGTAACATTCTTGACTTTAATAGGAGATATATATTAAGCTGAGGGTTTACATTCGTATGTTACAGTCAAGCGGTAGCCTGGCTATCAGATCTAAGTTGTACTAGTGTTTACATTCTAATTGTCATAAATACGAATTACAAAAGAAGGATATGAATCAGTTGTATCAGTTGTATTGCCTGCTTTATGGACAGCTGGATCTGCGATGATGAAATAAACTTTACCAAGACTTTCGTTCTTCTGAATGGCACATGCTGATTGTTTGATTCTGAAGCAGACCTTTTTATGTACATGTAAGGCAGTTGTTACCCTGAAACACAACATTGGTATCAATCAGTAGCTCATAAATTCATAAATTCGCTGGAAGATTAATACCATCCAGTCAGAATTTTGAAATCTTGAGTTTCAGGTTATGTATGTTGGGGTTAACAGAAAGCATTACTGATTTCGGTTAAAAATTAACTCCGGACTGGGGAAAAAGCTTTCCTGTTTGTTACCATCCATATCAGAACTACATGAAAATCATGGTTATTTAAGCTTTAGCAATGAATATGTGATCAGTTGTGTTGCAACATTTCATAACAAATGTTTAAGAGCTTCACGGTGTTGTTCTTGTTGCAGATGCCTCCAGTTACAAATACGGCAGCTCATGGGGGATCAACGGGAACAAATCAGTATCAGAAAGCTTACGGCTCTCACTCGTATGGAGGGGGGAAAGGTAGGGGAGGTCTGTTGCCCTTCTGTTTTATCCCTCCTAATAACTAACTGTTAGTCTTTCTCAACTGTTGACTGTTTGACTCTTTTAATTAATTCTTTTACAATATATCTCTGAACTATTAACTCTTCTAATCTCTGATTCACAAAGATTGAGCAGTATATCAACTGTATGGTTTGAACTCATTCTAAAAATTAGAGAATTTTGTTATAGGAAAGTTTGGTCAGTACATGGTTGTGAATACCTTGTTATTTAGTTATTAAGTTTAACATGTATTCAGTTATTAAGTTTAGCATGTATTCAGTTATTAAGTTTAGCATGTATTTAGTTATTAAGTTAAGCATGTATTCAGTTGGTACATGGTTGTGAATACCTTGTTATTCAGTTATTAAGTTTAGCATGTATTTAGTTATGAAGTTTAGCATGTATTCAGTTGGTACATGGTTGTGAATACCTTGTTATTCAGTTATTAAGTTTAGCATGTATTCAGTTATTAAGTTTAGCATGTATTCAGTTATTAAGTTTAGCATTTATTCAGTTATTAAATTTAGCATGTATTCAGTTGGACTGGATGCATGTTTTCTACAGAATTATTGTTAGTCATTAGTTATCTTGTTGATTGGGGGGGAGGGGGGGTGCCAACAACACACAAGTTTTGAGATTGGTCATTGTAACATCATGGGCCTTTGTGCCTTGACCTCATACTCCAGGGGTCCAGGGGAGGTCTAATCAATGCATTTTAACATTGGCGGTACAATCAATGATTTATATTGTCCATAATTAATGACATTGTTTCCTGGAATGTTCAGTTTAGTGGGTTTTTTTTTAAACATTGTGTATACCCTCCCATGTTAAAATGCACTCATTAGCCCTCACATACCATAAGGCAACATTATGGCACAAAGGGAACAATGATGTTGGAACTGGAAAATCTCTCATTAACCTCAATCCTCTCTCTTTGCATGAAATGTGAAATGTTATTTTCTTAACAATTTCTAGAAGACACTGTATATGTGCACACACATAATGACCTCTCATCGTCATAAAACTGTTGTTAAATAAATTAAGTACGATGTTAAACCCATACATACATGCATACATAGATCAACTTCTCAAGATGTTTTCTAAATGTCTGCATTTCTATTGCTGCTGTTGTACTAATTAACTGTGACTGCTTGAAGTATGTTATGCTGTCTGGGCCATGTGGCTTGACTGTCCTCAAACCAATAAACTGGTCCTGTCAGAGCAGAAAATCTATCATTCATGGTATCTTAGAATACTAATCAGATAAATGCACATACAGTACAGCTTAAGCTTAAAATCAGTTGTTTACTGCTCGTATTGTGCTCCGAGATACTAAATAATCCTCCTGCGAGTGACAAACCTTCAACAGGGCTGTGTCTGAGACGTGCTGAGGTGCGCAAAATTATCATCGAAGACGCAAATATAGTTCCATCTACAGACATGTCCGTGTTTGCAAACATCATGTATTCATATTACTGCAAAGATCATGTTAGCCTCATGTCAAAAGAACTTTAAAAAACAAAGATAACCCAGAACACGTATGTTCAGGTCAGAATCCGGCATTACCAGACTGCAAGCATTTCAATGTATGCTACTTACCGTTGACATACATGTAGGCCTAGCCGCAACAATCAGTGTTTTCAACAAGTAACCCGAAAAAGCTGGTGTATTTGTTTTTAATCTGACTTGTGTGTTCACAAAGTTTTCAAGATTAGCCTACATCATTGATTGTCTATACAGACATACTCAGTTGCTGGCCAAATTGCCACCTGGAAAAAGAGATTTACACATCAGCAGTGAATCCAGCCCCAGCAACAAGTTTTGAGAGACTGCAAGTGACTGCCTGTCTCAAGGCCCTTTACAAACCCTCTACAAACTGTCTACAAGACCTAGGATCGCACTGATCTCCTTTCTGGTTTTGACTTCTAGCCTGAGCTGTACTCTAGCATTGTTTTACAACCTACCAGCATTTTAACACATTTTGGGATGCTGCATATGTATATTTATAATTCTATTTAGAAATTGACTGCATTTGACTGAGTTGATAAACTCATGTGTCGGTTAAGTCAGCATAGTGTCATCAAAATTTGTCTGCATACATTGTTAACATATATCGTTTTGAAGAATCACAATTTATCCCCTTCATTGAAGCTCTCCTGTTTGTGTTGTCTTCAATCTAGTTTATAACGGATTAGATGAAGGCTCCTGACATGTGTGATTTTATTTCCATGCACATTGCCGTGATACATGTTTAGTACCCACTTAGCTGGCAGTGAACCGAAATGGATGGCAAATATCAAAAAAGTGAACAGAAGATGCTTACCTGCAACATTAAAACCAAATGTGCAGGGTAAAGTAATTTCTTGCGGGAACGTGAAATGTCTAGGGGAATGGAGACTTGTCTCTGATGTCTACAATCTCTGCTTGCATGAACCACGCTTATGTTTCCTTATTTGTGTTCCAGGTTATGATGATTTGAGTCAGCCTCAGGACTTCAGTAAAGGTTATGGAGGGGTGGGGCCATCGCAGGCTAAAGTCTCTGGATCTGTGTGTAAGTTGATGAGTTAGGATTAATGGCAAACAGCCTTGTTGAGGCTGTATTACAGATTCTCTCACCAGCTTTTCACATAACCTTAAAATGGCTCACTGGTGGAAAATTAGAGTCCTGTATTTTATGCTAAATTTATCGTAAAATAGTATTCCAGAAGCATTTATTTACTTTGATCATTATATTAAACTTGGGGTGGAGTTGTAACTCGGCATGACATTCTGTAAAACATTTCTGAAGCTGTAGTAATGTTTCAGAATGCACCAATTCTGTGCTAGGATGTCCTTTTCCACCACGTGGAAGTCATCTGTCGTCTGATTATGTTTTTGACAGTGTTCTGTATGACTTCACTTCTTTCCACAGCCTCAGTGACATCTGGATCGGGGTCTGCTACAGATCTGGCAGGTTACAGCAAATCTCATGGACAAGTCAACGTAAGTACTTTACACTTTGTTACAACCAAATCCACTAAGAGTGGAGAATCCTGCCCTTACTCGGACTCAACATGGGCTGTCCGCCTTGTTTATAAATTGTTTGCTTTTTGAAGACTCAGGACTGCTGAAGCATAAAGTCACAGGATCCTTCAGCATTGCTATACAGCAGGTTGAAGATCTGTCTGAACATGATCCATGGCTTTGCATGTTGATGTATGATGGGTGACATCTTCCATTATCTCCTGCTTATCCTCCACAAGTGCATGCAGATCTTCAGGAGCACAACTCCAGACACTGTAAACCTGACTAGTTGATGTATTGTGTCTCTGCTATGTTAATAACCGGTATAATGCAGATGCATGTATAGCTGTGACAGTCAGGCCCAAGACTGGAGGAAGCAGGTGTTATCAGTAATACTGCTGTGGTGTAGGATAGACCTGAGATCTGTTTCATTCTTCCCAGCTTAGCTTTCAGAAATACAGATTTGTACTATAACTACATGTATAAGCAACAGTTGTGAAAAAGGTGATCTTATTTGAGAAGAGCAGCCACCCTGGCTATAGAGGCGTACAATTCAGAAATTGCTGCTTTGCGAAGTTTGAATGCTGTTCATGTGGATGTGTTCGTTACATTTATGGTAATTGAGATGTTATGGTGTATATTATCCCACATAATGATGCAATATGAGTTCAGAATTACTTGAAGATCACAGGAAACATGTTCTTATTGTGTACAGCTTTGACACTTTGAGGATAGTGCAGATGACAGACAGGTTAGTTACCATATTGATTTACACAGGTTAATGTAGGCACTGGTGTCTATCCCTGCGGTGATATAGGAAGTTGTTTATGTGTTTTGCAGGCATTTGACAAGCAAGCGTTTCATGCTGGCACGCCCAACTCGTTCAACCTACCTATGACGTCTGGCACCCAGGGGGGTCCCATGGCCCCGACCAACCCTTACCACCAGTACCTGCCCATGATGCCTCCCCATCAGGCTCACTCCATGCTCCACCACCCACTGCAACAGGTATGCTAACAATACCCATCAACCCTGAACAGCGTGTAGTCACCGCTCAACAGCTTAACTAGGGAATACTCTAGTGATAAGCACTCAACACTTTCACTAGGGAATTCTCTTGTGTTCAACACTGAACTGTTTCACAGTGGAATTTCCTTTTGATCAACATTTAACTGTTTCACAAGGTAATTTTCTTTTGAACAACACTGAACTGTTTCACAAGGGAATTTTTCTTTTGAACAACACTTAACTGTTTCACAATGGAATTTCTTTTTTGAACAACACTGAAGTGTTTTACTAGGGAATTTCCTTGTTATCAATATTTAACTGTTACACAAGGGAATTTCCTTTTGAACAACACTGAAATGTTTCACAAGGGAATTTCCTTTTGAACAACACTGAACTGTTTCACTAGGGAATTTTCTTTTGATCAACACTGAGCTGTTTCACTAGGAAATTTTGTTTTAAACAACACTGAACAGTTTCACTAGGGAATTTTGTTTTAAACAGCACTGAAGAGTTTCTCTAGGGAATTTTGTTTTAAACAACACTGAACTGTTTCACTAGGGAATTTTGTTTTAAACAACACTGAACAGTTGTACTGGGGAATTTCACAAGGGAATACTCTAATGATCATTGGTGAAACGCTTCACTGGGGAATACTCTCTTGACCAACGCTTTACCAGGGAAAGTGATCGACATTCAAGAGCTTTTGATGTGTGTTCAGGTCCAGAGCTTGCTGGCAATGTCTGTGCCTCTGGATAATTGGGACCAGCCCCGATAGTACAGTTGTCAGTGCGTCTGCTCTGGGGTGGTAAATCCAGGGTCAATCCTAAGGCGGGTCACACATAAGACTTTAAAAAAAGAGTATGTTGTAACTTCCTCGCTTGGCATTCAGCATTAAAGGGTTAGTGCATCATTATAATGGCTTTTGCCGTTTTCTTGCTTACTTTCCTTTGGAAAGTCGTCATAGTGAAGCAGCACTAGATAAAAGAGCAGTGGAAACACTGGTGCTCAGAAAGGGATACACACACACTCCTGCTTAAGCTGAAATAAAAGGCCTTGTAGTTTCTCCCTGGCTCTTAGCCCACTGTAAAAGTAAACTCTTATTGAGTGAGTCATAAACCAACCGTCAGATAACTGAACATGTGAGTGTTAATTTGTGTTACAGGATTCCAGCTCGTCTGGCCGTGCCTCCCAGCCTTCAAGCACCCAGCCCAAGAGTGGAGGAAGCAAGCCTTATGCCAACTATTGGGGAGCTAACTAGAGTCTGCTGAGCTCTCTCTGTGATGGCACCTATCCCTGCCTTACAAAGGCTGCGTTAAGTTACCCCAGGGGAAGGGGCACATGTTGCTGATCACCAGAAAGGAGTTTTTCACTCTCAACTTTTTCTCGCCTCGTCCTAGAGGTGACAGTCTGTCTGTATTGTACCTATCTGTACCTTTCATGTAAAAAGACAACTCTAAAATAACTATTCTATCATTTGTGCTTGAAACACTGACTTGTTGTGATTGTTATTATAAACATAGGGGAGTTGACCTTTAGATCTTTATCGTCTTTTTCCACTGTACAGTTTTTTCTTCTACGTTTGTACATTGTTCTTTGTGATGAGGCTGAAGCTGAGTGTACTGCTGTCCTCTCACCAGCAGGCAGACCAGAGCACTGCTCGTTCTGGATAGCATTATACTCAGTCCATATACTTTGTAGTGCCATGTTTTAGAGTTTGTGGTATATTTTCCTTACATTGTGTTTTGCCACAATGGTACCAGATACACAGTATGCTCAGGCAAAGAGAAGTGAAGTTTAATTATCTATTTTTTTTTCCTGCTTTTAGGATCTGACGTGGGTTTGTTATAAAAAATCACCTTGGACAAATTATGAATTTGACAGTAATCTGTCGAGTGGAATTGCCCAGCTATACAGACCACATTTTTCGTGGTCAGATTGAAGATAGTTAATCCAAGTCAGAGTTTATGCCCCTTTTTTATCCAGCAAAAAACAGTGACTTCTCGTTTTCCCATTTGTAGGTGATTTATGTATATGGAAATGACTCCAATGAGCTGCTGCCTTTCACCCTGAGCTGTTTCATTAAGGACCTATATTGTATAGTGATAGTGATTGTATAGTAAGGCTGATGTGTTGTGGGGATGGGCAGCTACCTCCCATCCCATATAGTATTCATTTTAGAGAACTACATAAGGAAATAATACATTGATAAATATTTTGTATGAAGTTTGTGCTGTGACATTGTATGTTATTGACCTATGATACAGCTTTGTCCTTTTAGCATTTAAGAATAAAAGCTTTGTCTTGGTGCATTTTTTGTGAAACATCTCTACCTGTGTTGGTTATGAATTTCTCCCAGGGAGGCTTTGTGTTAGATTGCTGTTTATTGCCATACTCAGTGACTTTCGGTGTGATAGGCAAAGAAAATCAGAGTGCCTGTTGTAAACCATCGGCCTTTGACACAGTTGTGAACTTTACTACATCTGACATACTTGCATGTCACAGACATGTCTTCAAGGAATGGAGACTGAGCAAAAAGCCCCAAAGTGCATCCCCAAAAATCTAGTTAGGGCAAAGGCAAATATATTTTCAGGACTACTGCACTACATACTAAGGTGTTAAACCACTGCTGTACCATCACCACAAGTTGACAAAAACAATTCAGGTTAGTTTTTACGAAAAATTTGGGAAATGGTTGTCATTGAAACTTGTCTGTATTTATATTGGGTAGCTGGGATAGAGAGAGCATTATTGTCGTCATGCCGATGATGATAATCTGTAAATAGGCCTGTAAGCAAACTGCATGGACTGTGCCATAGCTCCAACATTTCCATAACCTGCTGAGCTGCCCAATTCCTCAACTCATAAGTCTGACCTGTAAGTAAACTGCATGGACTGTGCCATAACTCCAACATTTCCATAACTTGCTGAGCTGCCCAATTCATCAGCTCATAAGTCTGACCTGTAAGCAAACTGCATGGACTGTGCCATAGCTCCAGCATTTCCATAACATGCTGAGCTGCCCAATTCATCAACTCATAAGTCTGAGAGACATACGAGGGAAGAATTCTTATGAGGAACACTCAGTTTGCAGAGATATGTAGCGGAACGCTCAGTCTGCAGATATATGTAGCGTAACACTCGGTCTGGGGGGTTTCTGTAGCAAAACATCAAGTCTGCATGTTTATGTAACAGAACACTCAGTCTGCAGATATATGTAGTGCAAGACTCAGTCTGGGGGTTTCTGTAGAGAAACATCAAGTCTGCTTGTTTATGTAGCAGAACACTCAGTCTGCAGTAGCACAACAGTCCGGGGGTTTCTGTAGCGAAACATCAAGTCTGTATGTTTGTCTCTCGGTCTGCAGATGTATGTAGGGCAACACTCAGTCTGGGGTTTCTGTAGCAAAACATCAAGTCTGCATGTTTATGTAACAGAACACTCATTCCTCAGCTTTTTGTAGCGGAACGCTAAGTATTCGGGTTTCTATAGCAAAACATCAAGTCTGCATGTTTATGTAGCAGAACACTCAGTCTACAGTAGCGCAACACACAGTCTGGGGGGTTTCTATGGCAAAACATCAAGTCTGCATGTTTATGTAGCAGAACACTCAGTCTACAGGTTTATGTAGCGGAACACTCGGGGGGTTTCTGTAGCGAAACATCAAGTCTGCATGCTTATGTAGCAGAACACTCAGTCTGCAGATATATGTAGCGCAACACTCAGTCTGGGGTTTATGTAGTGAAACATCAAGTCTGCATGTTTTTGTAACAGAACACTCAGTCTACAGTAGCGCAACACTCAATCTGGGGGTTTCTATGGCAAAATCGCCGTCATATGACTGAAAAATTGTTGAGTACGACGTTAAACCCCAAGCACTCACTCTATGACAAAACATCAAGTCTGCATGTTTATGTAGCGGAACACTCAGTCTACAGTAGCGCAACCCTCAGTCTGGGGGTTTCTATGGCAAAACATCAAGTCTGCATGTTTATGTAGCAGAACACTCAGTTTGCATGTTTATGTAGGGGAACACACTTCAGGTTTATGTAGCGGGACATTCACTACAGGTTTATGTAGCGGAACACTCAGTCTGAATGTTATTGTAGCAGAACATCAAATCTGCATGTTTATGTAGCAGAACATCAAGTCTGCATGTTTTTGTAGCAGAACACTTAGTCTGCATGTTTGTGTAGCAGAACACTCACTATGCAGGTTTATGTAGCGGAACACTCAGTCTTGGGTTTCTATAGCGAAACATCAAGTCAGCCTGTTTATGTAGTGGAATACACTTCAGGTTTATGTAGCGGGACATTCACTACAGGTTTGTGTAGTGGAACACTCAGTCTGCATGTTATTGTAGCAGAACATAATCTTGAGGTTTACGTAGCAGAACACTCAGTCTGCATGTTTATTTAGCAGAACATCAGGTCTGCATGTTTATGTAGCAGAACACTCAGTCTACAGGTTTATATAGCGGAACGCTCAGTCTGTGGGTTTATGTAGCGAAACATTCAGTCAGCTTGTGTATGTACCAGAACACTCAGTCTACAGGTTTATGTAGCAGAACAGTCAGTCTGGGGATTTCTATAGCAAAACATCAAGTCCGCATGTTTATACAGTAGAACACTCAGTCTGCATGTTTATGTAGTGGAAAACACACTCTTGAGGTTTATGTAGCGGCACACACACTCTTGAGGTTTATGTAGCGGTCTGCAGATTGATGTAGCGGTCTGCAGATTGATGTAGCGGTCTGCAGATTGATGTAACGGTCTGCAGATTGATGTAGCAGAACACTCACTTTTCACGTTTATTTACCAGAAGACTCATTCTGCATGTTTATGTAGTGGGATGCTCTGCCTGCATCTTAATGTAACGGAACCTACACTCTTCAGGTTTATGTAGTGGGACACACAGCCTGTGGGTTTCTATAGCAAAACATCAAGTCTGCATGTTTATGTAGCAGAACGCTTTGCATGTTTATATAGTGGAGCACACTCTTCAGGTTTATGTAGCGGGACATTCACTCTTCAGGGTTATGTAGTGGAATGCTCAGTGTGCAGATTTATGTAACAGAACACTCATTCTGCACGTTAACACTCACTATTCAGGTTTATGTAGCAAAACACCCAGTCTGCAGGTTTATGTAGCGGAACACCCAGTCTGCAGGTTTATGTAGCAGAACACCCAGTCTGCAGGTTTACGTAGTGGAACACTCACTCTGCAGGTTTATGTAGTCGAAAACTCAGTCTGCAGGTTTATGTACTGGAACACCCAGTCTGCATGTTTATGTAGCGGAACACTGCAGATATATGTAGCGGAACACTCATTCAGCAGGTTTATGTAGTCGAACACGCACTCTCCAGGTTTATGTAGCAGAGCACCAAGTCTGCAAGTTTATGTAGCCGAATACCCAGTCTGCAGGTTTATGTAGCAGAACACCCAGTCTGCAGGTTTATGTGGCGGAACACTCAGTGTGAAGTACGGGGTTATGCCTGGACTTGATTGAGTGATTGTACATGAGGTCCGCGAGTTCATGCGAGGGTATGCGAGTGGACGTGCGTCATTCTCTTGTCTTAATATAGTATGTCGTGCGCACTATCTCACGACCGGGAACATTACCAACTGTAAAAAATATATTAATGAATATCTGAATTAACAATACTGTAAAATATGTTCTGTATTTGTTATTATAAAGCCTGATAGTTATAGGTATAAACAACTGACAACATATGGAATAAAATTTATTTCCAAATGCCGAGGATGACAGGGGTCAATGATTTACACTTATTGAGCCAGTTATTTCACACATTGAAATTAACATGTATTTACGTATACATAGCTGTCTTTAAAACAAAGGTAATTAACTTCTGAACAAGACGAAATACAAGGAAATTCACAAGAAATCGATATCTATAACTACTATACGGGCACTTCGTCAAAAACAATATCATAGGGGATGATACGTTTTTCAGTTAAGTATATACACGTATAAAGGCCCTTTTGTGCAACGATACACCATGGTTAGCATGAGAAAAAGCAGTGTGAGTCATTTATATCAGACTATATACGTTACCAAATATGTAAACCTCTACCCCATATATATATATATATATATATATATATATATATATATATATATATATATATATATATATATATATATATATATATATATATATATATATATATATATATATATATATATATATATATATATATATATATATATATAGGAACAACTTGTACCTAGTATAAGACCTATACCAACAATGCACTTCTACTCCATCAATCAAAAAATATAAAGTCATGTACCTAGTACACACGTTTTGAATTAGGTCCACATGAAACCCGGATTGGAAAAATAGGTACCTTTAGTTTACAAGTTCATCTTGTAACTTGTAAGTTCAAATTACAGTTGGGAAACTGTTCTTGTAATTTGTAACTTTCAAGTAGAATTAGTTTTCCTATTCTAGTTATAAGTTACCGTTTTCATCTTGTAACTTCAAACTCTTTTCATCTTGTGACTTCTTTTTAACGGGAAATTATTGATGGTGTAAAAGGTGAAATCAATAAACATTTGTAGGAAAATTTAGTTGCAACAAACTCCATATTTATTTATTTTATTGTGTTTTACACCGAACTCAATAATATTTCACTAATATGATGGCGGCGGGTATTATGGTGTTATGAAACCAGGGAGAGCCTCGGGGAACCCCACTACCATCCGCATGTTGCGAATTTTTATATGCTGTGTTTCTATGACAGTAGGTGATAGATGTAACAGAAGTTGAGAAGTTCAATCATAAAAACCCCCGTGATATGTTTTGTAAAGCATATTGTGAAGCGAGCAGAAAAGGCAAAATATATTTGCCTTTCACGTGTTCATAGCATTTCTGATCAGAAGAAAAAAAGCTTACGTGTAATAAGGTATAATGGTTATAAATAATTCAGTGCAAATAAATACGTACGTTTAGCGGTGGAAGGACGTCCACTGTCTTATGCGTATGTACAGATACAGACATATATTTAAACATCAGCAGTATTTAATATTAAATTACATATTTATTTTGTAAAAACTATATGTTTTTTGAAAGAACACAAGACCCAGGCTCGTTAATTCTATGTTTTAAAAGTTTTTTAAAATATGTGTGGTGGAAAGCGATAACACAATGACACGGAAAGTATGTTCAGTGATCTTGATAACTTTTAAACGGTGAGTTTTCAGCGATATCACAGGCTTCCTTGATTAAAATATGAACAACAACTTACACAACAGAAATACAAACACTTCCTACACCACTTGACCGCATATGGGTGGCTGCCTTACAATTCCCTCGACCAGATATCGACACTATTCAGTACGGGTACTAAACATATATATGGCGTACAAAGCGTCCGTCTCTCCGCAAACATAATTTAATAATGCTTGATATTGGAATGTATCTTATATTGGAATATTTCTTAAATTTGATGTACAACGTTAGTCGTATTACTCGAATGTGTGGGGTCCTAAATGCTATTAGGATGAAAGTATATCCTTCGAACAAACGAAACATTCTCGAACAAAACGGTTGGCTAATATAAATGCTGCGTGGTGATGTTTCATGAATCAGCTGGTTGTTTTGTTTTGTTTTTTTTCCTTTAATTTTTGTACAAATATGAGTTCTGCAAATTAGCTCCTTGAACAAAAGACGCAGATATCCGGCTCAGGCAACATATGTAGAAATGCACAGTTAGGCCTAGTGTGCGATGCCCATTTTGAGGTTCAAAACGTCAATAATTTCTGACATCTGTGTTTATGACATAACAGGACTGATTTAAAATGAAATTTTGTAAATATTTTTACTGCTTGTATTTCACAGAACGAGTGTAAGAAACAACGACGTAGGGGTGGTTAATCCATTTCAACATCTGGACAAGTCTGTACACCGAAGCTGTCAACATATAGGCCGGTATGCCAAGGTGGGTTCACTATTGTATATGTAAGTCACACAGAAAGAAACTTGTAAAACCGGTTAAAGATAATTGTTTCTTTTTCTCACAGTAAACAGGGTAAAATGATCTAGTGTATAAAATAGTTTACGTCGTGCATAATCGAAACAAAAAATTAAAATGAAATGAAAGACTCCTATAAATCCTTCGTGTGATTGGTAAGTAACAATTCATTTCATGTAAAATTAATTGGTATTAGTAAATGGTTATAGAGTGTCAGGGCAAGGGACCATCGCGAAAGGGAGTTTACCGGTACTGTGATTTTCACCAATACTAAGGCTTAATTTTTACCTTTCCAGCTGTATACGTTCTTATACCAAATTCAACGTTGTGCAAAACGTTTGTGAAATGCCAGTTACGTAAACGCTTTGCTAAGTAGCCTAATCCTATAAGACACACATGTCTGGCAGAAGACAACATGGATTAAGAGACCTAGTTTATCAGACATGCAACGTCTTCAGCGGAAACATCACACGTGATACGTGAAGTAAAAACCTGTGCTACTCGCTCTAAACTATCACTAACGAAGTACATTCAGTGTATATCTTCATTCGGCACCCGCCAACAAATATCACTTTGAGTAATGATAAACGGACAAACAGATCAAAAGTGCAAAACAAAAAGGCACTCTGAAATACTTGCTCCATGTATAGATAAATTTATGGTAGGTCTAACATCTTCTTCCAGGTTTAACGGCATCAGCTGGACTGTAAGTAGCTCACTTCACTTTCACTTTATCGTACAATCGGTATTCGGGTCGTCTTTACAAAGGACAATACAATCCGGCATATCTGGTATGCATTCCTCGAGGCATCTCCGTGTCGTTTATAATCGTGATGTCCAAAGTGTGTGCTTACAGAAATCGGAGTGCAGATGTCAATGCTACGTTTGTGCATGGTGAAAGTGAAAGAAACACGTAGCAGTTGAGCTAATCAGACCTTCACAGGCATCACTTTTTCAGTCTTCCGTGTCCAAGATACCCAGTTTCCTGCCCACCCAGCGGCATTTGGCGACGATCTCGTCCTGCATCAGAGAGAAACACATGGATAAGATAGCCATACCGAATAGCAGGTAGACGGCGCCCAGGATGAGCTTCGCTTGTGCTTGCTGGTTCTCGAAGTCCGTGCCAGGCACGACGTCACCGAATCCGATAGTGCTGAGAGTGATGAAGCAGAAGTAAGCGGACTGAAGCCAGTCCCAGCCCTCCCACAGCCCGAACAGCACTGCCCCGCCGAAGATGTAGCCAGCGATGACGATCATCGTGATCGTCAGAGGTACGGTGATCTTTGACTCGTCGAACTCATCCTCGTCGTCGCTGTCGTCGTCGATGATTTCCGGCTCCTTGCCCATGGTCTTCACGACGCTGTTGCCTTGGTACTGTCGCAGGTCCAGAGGCGCTATCTTGACGGTCGGTTTACCGATGGGTGTGGGAGAACGGCTGTTAGATCGGCCAGAGGAGGGACGGCTGTCGGTTTCCTTCAGGCGGTTGTAGTGGGTGGAATTGGGCGGTACAGACTTGAGGACAGAGCTACTGTCGGACTTGGCCAGGCTGTCCCAGCCAGGCTCCGGTTCCTTGGTCACAGAGTTGATCTGAACTACGCGGGTACGGTTGGTTTTCCTACAGCAACCACAGCAGCAGACTTTGGCATAGATGAAGCGGAAGATGTCGGCCAAGACATCGCCGATGTTCGCCAGACAGAGCAGCATGAGGGGGATCCCGAGCACGGAATAGGCGATACACACTAATCTACCCCAGAACGTCTTCGGGGCGATGTGACCATAACCTGTGAACAAAAACACGGGAGTTAGAGTGATGTGATCATAACCTGTGAACAGAAAGAGGAGAGTTAGAGTGATGTGATCATAACCTGTGAACAGAAAGAGGAGAGTTAGAGTGATGTGATCATAACCTGTGAACAGAAAGGGGGGAGTTAGACTGATTAGGAGTAAAATTTGACATTTGGTGGGATTGGGAATTTTAGTGCCATCGAGGGGCCTCCGTGGCTCAGTCGGTTAGCGCGCTAGCGCGCTAATGACCCAGGAGCCTCTCACCAATGCGGTCGCTGTGAGTTCAAGTCCAGCTCATGCTGGCTTCCTCTCCGGCCGTAAGTGGGAAGGTCTACCAGCAACCTGCGGATGGTCGTGGGTTTCTCCCGGGCTGTGCTAGGTTTCCACCCACCATAATGCAGGCCACCGTCGTATAAGTGAAATATTCTTGAGTACGGCATAAAACACCAATCAAATATATCACATTTCCTACTGTTTGGAACAAGAATGACACTTTGGTGATGTGGAATGATAGTGCCATCATCTATGATTCTATCTCCCGTCTCCTACTGCCCGAAATAGGAATAACACTCAGATGGTGTGCAATGATAGTGCCATCACCTATGATTCTATCTCCCGTCTCCTACTGCCCGAAATAGGAATAACACTCAGATGGTGTGGAATGATAGTGCCATCATCTATGATTCTATCTCCTGTCTCCTACTGCCCGAAATAGGAATAACACTCAGATGGTGTGGAATGATAGTGCCATCACCTATGATTCTATCTCCTGTCTCCTACTGCCCGACAAACACTCAGATGGTGTGGAATGATAGTGCCATCATCTATGATTCTATCTTCCGTCTCCTACTGCCCGAAATAGGAATAACACTCAGATGGTGTGCAATGATAGTGCCATCACCTATGATTCTATCTCCCGTCTAATAGTGCCTGAAATAAGAATGACACTGAGATGATGTGGATTGATAGTGCCATCACCTATGATTCTATCTCCCGTCTCCTAGTGCCTGAAATAAGAATGACACTGAGATGATGTGGATTGATAGTGCCATCATCTACGATTCTATCTCCCGTCTCCTACTGCCTGAAATAAGAATGACACTGAGATGATGTGGAACGATAGTGCCAGCATGAACGATTCTATACCCCTCTCCTAGTCTATGAGATAAGAGTGACAATGGGATTACGTGGAATGACAGTGGCAGAACTAAGAGGTAGAAAAAATCTTGAACTTTACAGGTATTTCATTGATGTACGCCTGCTGGTGAACACGATGTTAGTGTATTGGGACTGGATGAGGCGTCATGTATGGCGTGATGGGCATGTTGGCCATCAGCAAAGCCTGTTACGGGGAGATATCCAAGTGATGTGCACGTAGGCCATCAGATAGGCCTCTTACAGGGAGATATGCCAGATAGGCATCTTACAGGGAGATATCTCAGTGATGTGCATGTAGGTCATCAGATAGGCCCCTTACAGGGAGATATGCCAGATAGGCCCCTTACAGGGAGATATCCCAGTGATGTGCATGTAGGCCATCAAATAGGCCTCTTACAGGGAGATATCTCAGTGATGTGAATGTAGGCCATCAGATAGGCCTCTTACAGGGAAATATCCCAGTAATGTGCATGTAGGTCATCAGATAGGCCTCCTACAAGGAGATATCCCAGTAATGTGGCCAGAATACACGCTCCCATACAAGGCCCACAAGGCACCTCGCGGCTCATAACAGCTTGTTTTACAAAAACATATATAGATATAGATATTTACCAGAAACCTTATATGCAATATTTTCAGTTCTTGCATCCGGTGTATGTATTCATGGATTGCTTTATTTTGAAGGGCGCAAAACACAGTACGTCAACCTGTTTATAATACAAACCATCCATTACCATTTAGAAATTAACGTCGGAGAGATTTTACAAGTCACTGTACAAGGTTGGCAAATGTTTAATAAAATATACACCTTCATATATCTAAGAGAAAGGCTTCGTCCTTTTCAATCGATTTCAAATATACTTAGACAAAGGGTAGTTGTTGCAAACAAACAACCACCTCCTATGATTAGCTCCGTGTTTGCATGTTGCTATGACTGTATCGAAAATCATTTCCCAACAATTATTTGTGGGTCTTGGAAGGTACAATACCTCGACAGTCAACAGATAAAGAATGGACGACGATCCGTTTTTCAGGAAAGCTTAACAGTCGATAAAATGGGCAGGAAAACTTTCCCAAGAGGTCATTGCATTGGTCTGGGCCGTACATAGTCTATGTCATAGCTCAGACATCAGATTTTACTGGACGTACATGTATAATAGATATTGAGTTGTATTTGAGTGACTATAAGCATGCCATGTAAAACGTTAAAGATAAAACGCACCAACTGTATCACTAATGCCCCCCATATACACAATAGGTTTTGATTTATTTATTTGTTTATTTAATTAGTGTCGTACTGAAGAATACTATGGGTTTTGAAGGAAAATGACTTCATCGAACATTTCAACCGAGTTCAGACGATATGCCGCGCTATAAAATACAGTGAACATCGAACTTAGTTCATACAATACACCACAATATAAATATATATTGGATTTTGAACAGAATTCACCCGATATGCCATAATATAAAGTACATGTATATTGGATTTGAACAGGAGTTCAAATAGTGTTATATATCTGCATATCTGAAAGAAAGAATTTACACTGGAAGTAAAATATACCTTGGTGTCATTCCCTTTGCCGTCCTACAAACAGGCAAGCCAAATAAACCATTCAGCAAGACTAGTCACGAAGTCATGAGACACAAATTTCCTCACGCTGTTTGCTAGGAGACTTGTCTTCAAATCCGGGTCGGGCCATACTAAAGACTTTAAAAATGTTACTTGTTACAATCTCTCTTGGCGCTCAGCACTGAAAGATTAAGGCTAGAGCAAAGAAAGAGGTCTCAGTATAATGTGAATGGGTAGGGTGTCATGTCTGGTATCTTCGGCATGTAATCAAGTCAACGCCAATCGCATAACAGTGGTGGCAGCACTTTTGCGGCATGGCCACGCCCTATCACAAGAGGGCAAAGAATATGTGCACACACCTTCCTCGTCGTCATATGTCGTCATATGAAAAATTGTTAAGTACACGTAATACCCAAGCATACAGACATACACACATGCATGCATGCATGCAGCCATCCATCCATCCATCCATCCATCCATCCATCCATCCATCCATCCATACATACATACATACATACATACATACATACATGCATCTATCCATCCATCCATCCATACATACATACAAACGTCCCTCCATCCATCCCTCCATCCATCCATCCATCCATCCATCCATCCATCCATCCATCCATCCATCCACCCATCCATCCATCCACCCATCCATCCATCCATCCATCCATCCATCCATAAGGGGAAAACCCACCAGGACCAGACCTATTGGCACTTAGCCTATTTCCTCACACTGCTTGCTACACGAGAAAGCCCGCACCTACAGCCGCACTACACCAACACCAGACCTATCGGCGCTTAGCCTATTTCCTCACACTGCTTGCTACACGAGAAAGCCCGCACCTATAGCCGTACCACACCAACACCAGACCTATTGGCGCTTAGCCTATTTCCTAACACTGCTTGCTACACGAGAAAGCCCGCACTTACAGTCGCTCTACACCTACACCAGACTTATCGGCACTTAGCCTATTTCCTCACACTGCTACACTAGGAAGCCCCACCTACAGTCACACTATGCCAAACTTTTTATTAAAGTAACCAATAAAAACATTGTCAAGTGTCTGACACTTTACACATAGTACTTACAGGTTTTTTTTGTAAAGCATGTAGACTCGGGAAAATCAAAACCATAAGAAATGTAATCAAGTCAACGCCAATCGCATAACAGTCACACAATGAAAGAAGGATTTATGAAAGTAGGTTTTGGTTCCTGATGCATTAATGTGAAAATGAAATGATCGAGCAAAGCTACTATAACGGATAACTGTTGCCTTACAAGAAAACACAGAGATCAAGCCCATTCTTGTCCTGTGAAACCGAAGTTTTCCATCCTCTTGACATAAGGGTGATGAGTCCTCCTATAAAATATGCTCGTTTCCCCGCAAAAAGGAGAGTAAATAAGGGAGGCAATCAATACAAAGGACACAAATATCAGATTGTTTGCTCGCGTGTCTCAGAGTCATATCCGGTTCTTTATGTCCAAAATGGACAGCCACGCGCCCGTTTCCGCCCATCAGTTAGATTCAGGTCCATGGAATCAAAACACTGATGCGTAGGCTTATAATTTTAACAACAGTGAAAAGACACGAAATGTACTGTACGAAATAATAAACCGTTCACCGTTGATGACGGTGGAATAGGAATCTTTAGGAACCATGCCCATCCAGGCTTATTCGTGCGTCAAGTACGGTGGCCCATATACAACATTTTCCTTTTTTCTGTGGAAACGGTTCTCACCTGGGTGAAAACGTTTTCACCAAGGTGGAAAATCACGTGATGCAAGAAGCCTCGTTCTCGTTTCCGTGGGCAGAATGATGAAGAACTACAACATGTAAGAACTTCAGTGGATGAGACGAGTTACATGGGTCACACGACCTCCCTATATAGTGTCCCCAAAATTTGGTCTGTAGTCAAAATGATTTCATCTTCCATTAATAACCCGTTCTAAAGTTCAGCTGCCCACGGAAACTAGAACGAGACTTCTTGCATCACAAGAGTTTCCACCTGAGTGAAAACCTTTTCACCCAAGTGGAAACCTAACAAAAAGTTACAAAAGTTAAGAAAAAGGGGAAATGTCGTATATGGGCAACCGTAGTCAGGAGGCATAGATCTAGTGGCATTTACAGCGCTGTAATAACTGAGCATATAGAACTGCTTGACTCTTAGGAAAGCCTCTATGTTACCTCTGTCAACGAGCCGTCTTATGCATCATGTTGAATAATATCGCCACGTATGATGATTAAACAGATGCAATCAAAGCTCAGCTGAGGTATTTATTTTGAAATTTATGTCCTCATGTTTTACTCTTTACGCATCCTTAGTTCTCTGGTGGATTGTGTTGGACGCAGTTTTAAAATTGGTCTTGTATTGACAAGGAATGGTTGGTATATACGAATGTCTGTTACGACGCCTAGATATATTCTTTTGAAATCAATTTGGATGCCTTCCTCCGTGAGACGAATATGACTGCCAAACGGCCTGTTGTGCCAAATCCAGGTGAGGCAGATTCCCACCATTAACGCATTTTATATAACTGAAGTGTGAAGCATCCAGAAAATAACGCCGTTAAATTATACCTGAATTCATGATCAAAAGGGATGTACTTATGGCGATAGATAAAGATCCCTTAACAGTCATTAATCGGTGAAAGCGACAGACTATGAAAACAACACGGGAGGTAAGAATGGGTCACACCGCTTCATGAATTATTTGACTCAACTCACTTTATCGGTGAATTGAAATCCACATGTACATTGGAAGGACACCGTGCACGGAGTGAACCCTATAAACCTCTCTTTGTCCCTAAATTGACAGAACTAAACATCTACACGCGTGCGTCAAACTCTAATGAGGCAGTTTGGTACTCGTCACATTATCATGCTTTCAGTAAGCTGCTACATTCATTAAGAAGCATAAATCATATAGATTGTGTATAGATCAATAAAAAGCATTTAATTAATAAAGTAATGTCTTTGTGGTGTATTCGTGATGTTGTTACTGGCAATGGCCAATTTTAAGGAAGTTGCATTCATTAAATCATTCACTACTCACACCTACTTGGTTTTCATAACTCTGCATTGATCAGCTGAATCCAGCATTCAAAATAAATGTGCTGTGCTCTTGAAAGCACACATGTTGCTGCATGCATAAAGTATGAAATATCTTTCATACCTTAGTAAACCGCCGTAACCTTAGTTCTAAGCTTAACGTAAACAGGGAAGAAACACGGATACCGTTGCAGTAAAGGAAACCGTGTGTGTTTACAACACATCTCTGAAGAGCCATATGTGGGCAGGACAACCAAAAGCTGTTTAAACGTACAGGGAACAGGAAAATTAGAGAAGGAGTGATTAGTTTTTTCAAGAAATCACACTACCAGCAGGAAACTAACAAACCACAGACGAACAGTGGAATAACAGGGCTATTGGGTCATGATAAACAGCACGACCTTTGCCAGTTCTCCAGTCCTTGATAAGCTAAATGAGAACCTAGAAGAACAAGACTGATGAGGAACAACCGTGACGTTTTTAAATCCTCAATCCCTGGATTAGCTATGTAAAAACCTATTTAGCAACCGTGCTATTACAGTTAAATGAACAAGGAGAGATCATGAACCCGGTGATGTTAAATCCCCAATCCATTAATTCCAGTGACTTCAGGTAGACCTATGTCACGTATTCGTGTGCTTAGCATCTGACCTCATTTCAGATGACCACCTTCGCAAAGCAACTGCTAAGCACACGAATTAGTGACGTTATGCCTATTGCCAATGGAGAAAAACAGCTCCCGGTAATGTCACGTGATCCCCAGTCATTGGATGAGTGATTTATCTTGGATCAACAGCTGGGTGACTTCGGTGACTATTATTATCTCCAATCAGCACATGTGCTTAATTGAGACAATATGTAATCCATGATGATTATAATCCCCAAACAATACACTTGCGTGATTGTGACGTCATGAAATCACTGATGATTACAATCCCCAATCAGTGCTTGATTGTGACATAATGAAATCCGTGATGATTATAAAATATTCGTGATTGTAACATCGTGAACACCCTGATCTCTATAAATCCTCAAACCTTCAAAAAATTGCAATTTAACTAAAGGGGATTGGTGGTGATGGGTCTACATCAAGGAGAGTGAATAGAAATTGAAATTTAAAATGGCGGCGCGCCACAATACACTCATGAAACTTGCGATACGGCACAGCAGCTGGAGAGTACTTTATGTCACACAGTACCGTGTGACAGCTGCTCAATATAGTTCGGTTGTTAGCCACATAGTACAGTGGAGCAGCCGCACAGTAGGGTAGGGTTCTCACGCAGTACCGGGGGTCACCGCTTAGTACTAATGAGTTGCCACACAGTACCGTGGACCAGCCGCTCATTATGGTAGGGCTGTCACATAGTACTGTGGACGAATCGCACTTTACTGTAGGGCTGTCACATAGTACCTTGGGGCAAGGAACAATATGGTAGGGTTGCCACACAGTCCCGTGGGGCATTGCACAGTACCGTAGAGCTGCCACACGGTACCGCGGAGCAGCCGCACAGTGCCGCAGGGTTACCGCGCAGTGCCGTCCAGCAACGGCACAGCACTGTAGAGTTACCACACAGTACAGTGAGGCAGCCGCATAGTGCCGTAGGGTTATTACATAGTACTGTGGAGCAGCCGTGCAGTGCCGTAGATTTGAAACAATACAGTAGCGTTATCACACAGTAGAGTAGGGTCGCCACACAGTGCCGGCTAGTCGTGAATCACAAAAGCCCGTACAACAGCCGCACAGGGCTGTAGGGATGTCACACAGTACCGTACAACAGCCGCACAGGGCTGTAGGGATGTCACACAGTACCGTACAACAGCCGTACAGGGCTGTAGGGATGTCACACAGTACTGTTCCTGTTCTATTTCATAAACTGTAATACACGTACGTTCTTCCAGAGCCTAAACCTTCCCACAACTTTGGAAAATCCATTCCCTCACAATGTTTATATAACTAAGCTTTTGTGGACTATAACGCTACCAGATACAGCGAGTGTTGTTAAAGTACACTCAGTATTGTACAACAAGTGCATCTGGCCCCTAGATGACGAAGCTGTCTCTGACTCAAGTCTGACTTAGTCTCAATAACACAGACAACGTCTTAATAAAATCTGTGACAGCTGATCAAGGGGCCTGGCCCCATAATCAGACAATCATTGTGAAAGCATTTTCAAAGCATACAAGTTAATGTCATGCCCAAATCCCTGGAAAAGAACGGCTCCCAACTCTGATTAAGCGAAATAATAATTTACTACTGCGGTATGTTATGGTCGGTATGTTACAGAAGTGGTACCTTAAAGCAGCGATGGGGTATAGCATTGGTACGTTGCAGCAGTGGTACGTTACAACAGGGGTACGTTACAGCAGCGATACGTTACAGCAGCGATACGTTATCACAAACTTACCTATGGTGGTGATAACGGTGACAGAGAACATAAGGGAACCTGCCCACGACCAGCGGTACACCGGTCCGTCCGGCATGCCGTATTGGGAGCAATTCTTCCCATCGTACCCTATGGCAATGCTGTTATCACGAAACTTCTCCAAAATCTTTTCAAAATTATCTCTCTGGTCTTCGAGGTCGGCGTACTGCTGCGTCACTTTGATCAAACTTTCAATAGTGTTGTTCTCTATTGGCAGGTACTCATTTCGGGATTCGTAGCAGATCTGTAGTTCGTTGTTCTTTTCGAGATGCTCGAAGATGAATCCACCGGCAACGCAGTACAGTATAACCATTCCGCAGAGTCCCACGTGGGAAAACATAAACTTGGCAAATTTTTTGCAGCATCCTTCCCTGTTGCCAGCTCCCATGGTGGATGGCGTAGAAGATACAGTCTCGGTATACTCGCTCTGTTGATAACTTTTAGTAATGCTCCTGAAATATGAACAGAAGATCTTATAGAAGCAAATACTGACCAAAATATTCCACCGTAGTCTGCACTACATATATCTGTCATCTTATACACAATGGCGAAGGCCATTTAGTAACAAACAGTTGCTAATATTCAGCGATGGTTCTCTCCTGGTAGTGATTAACATACAATGAATGCCCTGTTCAGCTAGTAACCAACATTCAGCTCGTAAATAATATAAAACGAAAACTCTGTTCAGCTGGTGGCCAACGTACAGAGAAGGTTCTATTCTGCTAGTAACTACTTACAGCGAAGGCCCTGATCAGCTAGTAACTAACATACAGCGAGGGTTCTGTTCAACTGGTCATAGAAGCCTGGGTGAAATTCTCCGCGCCATTTTCCAGTTCTCGGACGGCACTCTGGTAAACAAGTTGGCGATGTTCCGTGCCCTTCACCAACAGAATGCAGCCGGGTTTGTCCCGTCAATTCAACTCTGATTGTCCACTTAACAAACTTTTTAAATATTTACGAGACAAGTGGAGCAGGTAAAAGCTGTATCGACCAAACTTTTGGCATATCTTTTGCTAAAATCGTTGGCGAACCAGTTTAAATATTTATACGTTAGCAACTACTGTAGCTGGCGTTACCTTCATAGCGACATCGTCCCGGGATAGTCCCAGTATGTCGGCATGCAGGTAGATAAACTACCTAAGTATTGATCATGCCACTAACTGCCATGACAACCCGCATCGCGTCGGGATACAAAGGGCCCAGCACGCCCAAGGCTAGCAAATCTATAAATCCATAGGCGGGTAAACCGGTTAGGCTGTCCCAAGACACGCTGCCGATGCAGATGTACAGGTGCCACGTTACCTTAATTGTTTCCCTCCTATTTCGATTAGAGTGGCGAAGTCGACATCAGCTAAACCTCAGAATCTTGATTTATACTGTGAAACTGCTGTAGGCCAAATACACACACGTGTGCGGAATATATATGTTTCTATTTGTTTCCGGGCATGGTCCTTTTCAGGTTCAGCATTACTTCCATACTCCCCCCACCCCCCGTCAGAACGGTGTATCCTTGTAGTACAACGGAAGCTGGATAGCGTATCCTTGTAGTAGGGCGGTATATCCTTTATACTGGATAACGTATCCTTGTAGTAGGGCGGTATATCCTTGAAGCTGCATAGCGTATCCTTGTAGTAGGGCGGTGTATATTTGAAGCTGGATGGCGTTTCCTTGTAGTAGGGCGGTATATCCTTGAAGTTGGATAGCGTATCCTTGTAGTAGGGCGGTGTATATTTGAAGCTGGATAGCGTATCCTTGTAATAGGGCGGTGTATATTTGAAGCTGGATAGCGTTTCCGTGTAGTAGGGCGGTATATCATTGAAGGTGGAGAAGGTATCCTTGTAATTCCTGCGTTGTGTAATAAGCTATACTATCCTCCAAGCTGAATGCACACTTCTCTAGAAACTTTTTTTTTTAACAGACAATTTGGGTTTCCTCGGAGTCTTCTATTTAGATAAGCAAACAGGCAATCTCCATCCACTTGGATCTGTGAGTATGTGTTCAATGGCTTAACTCGGTTATCGGGAATTTTCCATTGAAGGACTTCGATGGAAAATGTGTATAGAATGTGAACTTTTGCCGATATCTGATTGTACTTTACAAGCAGTCAACGCTCAAAAATATAATTTTTGTAGAAAACATGTTTTTATGTATTTCCATCTGGCCACTCCTCATAAAAGCTCATCTTTACATATAGGTCCATCCCTAAATTCAGAACTAGTGCCCTAGGTAAAATTTTCCACCTAATTCCACGAAACTATCAAGTTAAGTAAATTGCTTAAGCCGGTTTGGAGTGTTTCACAAAGAAAAATCCCCAAAATAGTCTTCAATTTCAAATCAATTGCATTTTAAGGAACTTCAGTATTCTTTGAATAAGATAAACACAGTAGAAACCCCAGTTTAGCCGTCACAAGTCATATACAACACAATATCCTATAATTGTAACACAATATTTACATTGAATTAACGGAATATGTACATGCTAGATATTTAACAGAATAACCTGTTGCAAATGAATGACAGAATATTTCCTAGCATCACCCAGACTTTCTCTTTCTCTTAAATTTAACATATTGTTTTATTTGCAGCTAAAATATGTATGTTACCTTAATAAGTACCTCTACGTGTGATAATCAATGTGCATTGATACTTCATTCAGCCCTCCCCGAAGATTACAACCAGCCTGGGGCATCTCCGGCAGAATTGTCGAACGGACTCGAGCTAGCGAGTTAAAATCTTCACCACACTACCTCTGAATGGCTTATCGTGTGACAACTCTTATTGAAATAAATTGACCTTCTTGCAAAAATTGTACTGGGGAGGTTATCGAAACAATTAATCATGTCTGCAATCTGGAATATGTGAAGAAACATGAGAAAAAAATGCGCCCACCAAGGATCCGACAAGACGTAGTAGACTGACACATTGACACAAAATGTTTTAATGTGATGGCCTGATGTCATGACACCAACGTTAACTCTGAGGATGACTGGGGTATGTCCTGCTAGAGAGACTTCACTTGCCAACAAGGGCACAGTAAACCATTCTTCTGGCGGACCGCGCCCAACAATCAGAGGAAAAGTCCATGCATAAGCTGCGATCTAATGCCGCGCCCAACAATCAGAGGAATAGCCCATGCATATGCTGCGATTTAATGCCGAGCCCAACAATCAGAGGAATAGCCCATGCACATGCTGTGATCTAATGCCGCGCCCAACAGTCAGGGGAATAGCCCATGCATATGCTGCGATCTAATACCGCGCCGAACAATCAGAGGAAAAGTCCATGCATAAGCTGTGATCTAATGCCGCGCCCAACAGTCAGGGGAATAGCCCATGCATATGCTGCGATCTAATGCCGCGCCCAACAGTCAGAGGAAAAGCCCATGCACATGCTGCGATCTAATGCCGTGCCCAACAATCAGAGGAATAGCCCATGCAAATGCTGCGATGTAATACCGCGCCCAACAGTCAGAGGAATAGCCCATGCACATGCTGTGATCTAATGCCGTGCCCAACAATCAGAGGAATAGCCCATGCACATGCTGTGATATAATGCCGCGCCCAACAGTCAGAGGAATAGCCCATGCACATGCTGCGATCTAATGCCGCGCCCAACAGTCAGAGGAAAAGTCCATGCACATGCTGTGATCTAATGCCTCGCCCAACAATCAGAGGAATAGCCCATGCATATACTGCGATCTAATGCCGCGCCCAACAGTCAGAGGAAAAGTCCATGCACATGCTGCGATCTAATGCCGCGCTCAACAGTCAGAGGAACAGCCCATGCACATGCTGCGATCTAATGCCGCGTCGAACAATCAGAGGAATAGCCCATGCATAAGCTGCGATCTAATACTTAAACGTGCTTAAATAGTCAACCGGAGAGAGACATCTAAAATGATAACCGAATTAAGACACTAAGGGCCTGGTCAGTGAGGTCGTTGACCTCAATCCAGCTCTTGATGGTTCTGCGGCGGAGTTTACCAATTACCGGACAGATGGCGGTGGGTTAGTCTTACCGGACAAATGGCGGTGGGTTAGTCTTAACGACAAATGGCGGTGGGTTAGTCTTACCGGCAAATGGCAGTGGGTTAGTCTTACCGGCAAATGGTGGTGGGTTAGTCTTACCCTTGCTTTCACGTACTTTTAACCAGCAATACAGTGTGCATATCTGGCGTGAAAGTCGAAGCGTGACATTGGCAGGTATTACATGACACTGGAATCCCATTAACTTACCATTAAACATTAGACATTAGCCATCAACGTAACGATCATTTTCCACACAATACAGCAAGCCTATAGACGTTGTAAAAGTGTGTAAAACAAGGATGCTGCCATACGGGACGAAAGTCATTCGTTTTCAGCTTGGCATGTCAAGAAGGCCCAAAAAATATATATATATATATATATATATATATATATATATATATATATATATATATATATATATATATATATATATATATATATATATATACTTGTAATGACGACTTAATTGATTCCGAATTTATTGACTGGCAGAGATTTAGTGTTTATTCGAACTGCATCATTAACCCAATAAAGAGGAAGAAGTAGTGACTCCTGTGAGCAGGAAACTTTGATGATAGGATACGTTTTAGCCTGGAGTTTAACGTTCGAATAACGTCATTATAACGTAATAATTCTAATAACTGATTTCTCGTCGAACACAAGCTGATAGTAGCGGCAATTATTTTATACTTGATATCTGCATGGTGACACCCAAACGGTGAAGTAGCAAAAACAGTTGGATACTTGGTATCTGCATGGTGACACCCAAACGGTGAAGTAGCAACAACAGTTGGATACTTGATATCTGCACGGTGACACCCAAACAGTGAAGTAGCAACAACAGTTGAATACTTGATATCTGATCACACAATCTGTCGAGTGGCGACGATTTTTTTATATTTGATATTTGGTGACACCCAATCGGTGAAGTAGAAACACACGCTTTTTGGTCACACGCAACCGTTGATGTAGAAGTTGGAACAGCACATTTTTATTTCGAATTGGCCTTATAATAGTTTATAGATGGAAGCAGCATAAAACGGATGGGGTAAACAGAGTAAGAAACACAAACAAGCACACCATGATAAAGGTTGTCAAGTCACAGTCATAAAAATTACATCACAGAAGAGTGTAAGGTAGCATCTACAGGACTGACTTCAAGAAGACTTCTTCCTGAAGAACATCAATCTGCAGAGCGTAAAACCCTAAGCGTATTAAGCAGTCCATCTGCAGGGCGTAAAACCCCGAGCATATTAAGCATTCCATCTGCAGCGCATAAAACCCCGAGCATATTAAACATTCCATCTGCAGAGCGAAAACCCCCAAGCATATTAAGCATTCCATCTGCCAGGCGTAAAACCCCAAGCATATTAAGCATTCCATCTGCAGGCGTAAAACCTCCAAGCACAATAAGCATTCCATCTTCAGGGCGTAAAACCCCAAGCATATTAAGAATTCCTTCTGCAGGGCGAAGAAACCCAAGCATATTAAGCATTCCATCTGCAGGGCGTAAAACCCCGAGCATATTAAGCATTGCATCTGCAGGCGTAAAACCACAACCACATTAAGCATTCCATTTGCAAGGCGTAAAACCCCCGAGCACATTAAGCATTCTATCTGCAGGCGTAAAACCCCAAGCCCAATAAGCATTCCATCTTCAGGGCGTAAAACCCCAAGCATATTAAACATTCCATCTGCAGGGCGAAAAGCCCCGAGCATATTAAGCATTCCATCTGCAGGGCGTAAAACCCCAAGCATATTAAGCATTCCATCTGCAGGCGTAAAACCCCAAGCATATTAAGCATTCCATCTACAGGCGTAAAATCCCAAGCATGTTAAGCATTCCATCTACAGGGCGAAAAACCTCGAGCATATTTAGCATTCCATCTTCCAGGCGTAAAACCCCAAGCATCTTCACCCCAACCAGCTTATTTTGTTATTTAGTACGCTACTTAAAGCATGCACTTGATCGCCATCATCGAACTTAGTAGCGTCGTATTATGAAATATGAACTTGTACAATTGACAGCGCAAATGAATGTAAGCCATACAGCGGCCATTGTTTGCTCTCTGTATGTAGGCGTAACTATGCGACGCCTAGTGGATTCAGTCAATCGCTACCCACTGTGCATCTGTGTAATTCATTGGAAGCCAACCATGGCAGTGATTAAGGGATTGCACTGAGCTACATGCACTGTTACATCCGCGCTGGTATGTGCTTTGCTAGATATACTATTTCATTTAAGTTAGGCGTTTTTATAGGTGACACATTTTGCTTGATTTTCATTGATTGGTCAACCTTGTAAGGTCATTTAAGAGTTTCTGTGAATCTGAATAGTTTTTATTCATCAGAAAAAATATAAGCGTTGGCATCAAAAATATCCTTCTATGGTCTTCATGTGGCTCTGCCAGTGTATTTTTTTTACAGATGTAGATGTAAAAAGAAACTGCATCTTTTCCAATTGCAACTGCATATGAGTAATGTAAAAATTATTTTTAGACTGTCTTAATTTTTCTCGTATAACTACATCCTGACAAGTTGAGCACGAATCACACGAGGTTTCTTCGAAATAGCGCCATTGTCTTACACTGCGCAAGTATCAAGAGTGTAGATTCGACATCAGCGCTAAAGAATTAGCTGTTCTGCAATGGAAAAACAACCAAAGAACGGTTTGTATTATCGAATGTAACCCTTGGTAACGTTTGGTTCCCATTCACAAAACTTAGTCGAAATTGATCCGACGATATTGCCTGTCAATCAGAAAGCCTTTCAATGTGCTCGGAAAACTTATGGTGGAGCTATCTTTGTAATGGCGCCTTCACATTGCCCACTTACACTGACAGCATGTCAAACCTCCCATTGTGGAATTTACCCAGACCTACAGCTTATGGTAGATATTCCGTTAATGAAATTTACACATCGCAAAGAGCTAAATTCCTGTTTGTTCCATCCACATGAATGGTCATAACATGACAACACAGCAAGGTATTCTTCTCTAATCGTTCCTATGTTTTGTACATGTCGCCTGATTTAGTCAACCCTTTGTCTTTCGTAATGACGATTGTACTCTACATATTACTACCAGTGTTCTGGTTCAAAACTATATCTTCGACTGACTCTTCCTCCTAAACCTAATCTTCGACACTAGAAGACAATTTAAAAACTAAGAAAATAGTAATTTGTCAGAATAACTTTAAATTTACAATAACCTCTTTAGTGAACGTCAATGAGATTTTGTATTGCAAAAGCAGTATCGTACTTTGTGGCAGCTGATTCATATCCCCCTGTATAAAGGTCCCAGATACATGTTTGGTGGCGTCACGTCCACAGCTGATTTATATCCCTCTATATAAAGTTCCAAGATACATGTTTGGTGGTATGGTGCCCACAGATGATTCATATTCCCCTATATAAAGGTCCCAGATACATGTTTGGTGGCTGATTTATATCCCTCTATATAAAGGTCCCAGATGAATGTTTGGTGGCGTCACGCCCACAGCTGATTTATATCCCTCTATAAAGATCCCAGATAAATGTTTGGTGGCATGTCCACAGCTGATTTATATCCCTCTATATAAAGGTCCATGTGCATGTTTGGCGGCGTCACATCCACAGCTGATTTATATCCCTCTATAAAGATCCCAGATACATGTTTGGTGGCGTCACATCCACAGCTGATTTATATCCCTCTATAAAGATCCCAGATACATGTTTGGTGGCATGTCCACAGTTGATTTATATCCCTCTATATAAAGGTCCATGTGCATGTTTGGTGGCATGTCCACAGCTGATTTATATCCCTCTATATAAAGGTCCATGTGCATGTTTGGTGGCATGTCCACAGCTGATTTATATCCCTCTATATAAAGGTCCATGTGCATGTTTGGTGGCATGTCCACAGCCGATTTATATCCCTCTGTATAAAGGTCCATGTGCATGTTTGGTGGCGTCACGTCCACAGCTGATTTATATCCCTCTCTTTGCAGCTGAAGCCGTCTAAACATCCAGTCATCAACACCACATGGCTAAACAGACACACAATTAAAGGCTACGTATACACAATAGATCCAACATAACGTTTACAACTCTTATTCCAGAAAAACTGCGTCGTCAAAACATAACGGCCACTTTTAAATGATATAGGCCTACAGATCTTCTAGCCGTGGTCAAGCGCAAGTCAATAGTTTAATATATTTGTTAACCAATAGGTGACGAGAGTTGTGGCGAACTGCCTATCAGTACAGCACACTGCCTCCATGTAACAAGCCGATGGTCGCCTGCAGTGGAAATTTGTCTCATTTCTTCAGCAGCCCAAGTAAACCGCTGGAAATATCGTAAAGTGTATACCACGCTCAAATGTTCGGCAAACATCAGTTAAATTTGAACTACTATTGAGCCACAAGTCACCAAACCAATCCGTTGCACGCTAAGATAACTGAATGTCTTAATAAGATTAATTTTAGAGTGACTTACCAGCGACCCATGGTTCTGTTGAATAAAGGCAATAAAATACAATGAGAACTTTTTGCATGATTCATCGCCACACGATCTTGTGTCAAAGTAGATATCTCCGAAGAAACTTGGTCAGCTCTGAGAAATCTCCCAAATGTCGTTGGCCAAAGTATCGCGCAGTTGGGTCAAACACCGAGACGTGATAGCGGAAGTTACGTCCTGCGGACAAAATATATCCCCTCCATTACCCCCTAAAGTGAATCTTTGTACCCTTAAACGATAAGACCGCTGTACCGCATACAAGTACACTTGTTTCCCCGTTTGTAGAGTAACGAGGTATACTATAACTTGGGGTGTGAACATTCACCTCTCACATCACTAATTGTCAAAAATGCTTTGTATGACGTACACGTCCACTGGCAATAACTTTGTAAAAAAAAAAGTCATGTCACATGCAGGATTAGAATGAAATAGTCAAGTGTCTTCTTCAAACAATAGCGTTATTACTAAAAAAAAATAAACAAATAAATTAAAAAAGTTTGAAAAAGTTGTAGGTTTTAACAAATCTTAAACAGTGTTCTCCTCAGTAGTGTACAGATTACATAAGCTTTGTTAAGAGACGGTCTTGGTTTACTGACGCTGAAACAGAATTTGGTTTGAACAGGTATCACCCGACCAGGGTTTGATCCCAGGTCTCCCCACTTCGATGCAGAGACATTAAAAACATTAGGCCACCGATGCGGTCCCCAAATAGGAGACCGCTTTGAGATGAAAAACATATTCAGGACTTTATTATAATCTTAACTTCTAACTAACATTTGTATGATTATCTGCGTCAAATCCCCACAAAGTGTACTATTCATCGGACACACACAGAGGGAATTGCATGACGTTGTGCTGTGCTCAGGTAAATAATCCTCAGTGACACTGATTATCGCCACTCTCCAGAGCGAAGGTCAACACAGAGATTAACAAAATACACACAAACAATAACCATAATGTATACACCTGTGTATTGTACTTTGTGATAACACAGAACGCAAACCAAGATAGTACATATGAGGTGTAAACCAGATGCATGCAAGGACATCCTCCAGGCAGACCCCTGCTCGGAGCATAGCATCTTGTCATGAGAACTGCTATTTGCCTTCTTCCCACAGGATTTTGGATGAAGAGGTGATTCTGTATACAGAGCTTTTCAGATACAATATAAAACATTTATAATTGAATGGTGTCATCTATGTCCACTTCGGAAACTACACCTATTCAATTTAAATATACATGGAGAGGGGTTAATGGTGATTTATAGCAACAAATGTGTAAATACAGAAGAAACAACAAAGCAAAATGGCTAATAATTACATTCAACAAGTACTACATACATGAGCAGCATAGCTTCTTGTACTACAGTTCACATCCCCACTGGACCCTAAATGCTATAAGGTATTCTTCTCATATTCTACTTGGGCATAAGTGGGAAGGTCTCTCAGCAACCTGTGGATGATCGTGGGTTTCCCCCAGGCTGTGCCCAGTTTCCTCCCACCTTAATTTAAGCGAAATATTTTTGAGTATGGCGTAAAGCACCAATCAAACAAATAAATAAATCCTATACTACTTACCACAAGAATTAAGGATGTTTTTTGCAAGTTGTCGGAGGTAACACGCTGCTTGCCCACATACCTAAACTGCCTAACGCAAAGCAATATCAGTTTAATATGTTGATATTATTCAGCCCTGACTAAAAAGTGCCACTGCCATTCCGTATGTTTTCAAAAAAAAGCAGCAGTACATTCTGTACATTACATGGAAAAAAGAAATTATTCAAGCGCAGCTTTTTTCAATTGACACCTTTTGCTAGTCTGTCAGATTAATTCATATGCACTTCACATCTTCAGTCCTCGCATCAAAAGTATCATTTCACAGCCTTTAAGTGCTTCTCCGAGTGCATTTTTATAGGAAAAACTTTTAGGTGAAATACAGAACTTGTTAATAAGTGGATGGACTTTACTTGGCAAGGAACCAGGTGCACAAGAAACACTCTGGTCGCTGCAGCATTATTTAGTTTAGTACATTATCCTCTTTAATATGTTGTTTCCCTACATAGGCAACGTTACTTTAAAGGGTGTCACTTCTTCACACACAACACATGTAAGATATATATGTACATTAACAATAAATGATCTGAATGCAAAAGAATTTTTTTACCCTTATGCCAGCAGGGTGATTTACAGTTTTAACCAGGGTAAAATGAAAAACAGGATTAATATGCATACACAATCATACTAGTAGGCCTATAATTTACACAAGAGCATATCTGAATCTCATTCATTCATTCATTCATTCATTCATGGAGTCTTACATTTCTCGATGTATGGACGTCCCAAAACAATTAATCTGTCACAAGATGCTTATCTTACTCGCCAATGAAGATATGTGCCAACAATCACATGGATAGAAAATTACAAAATGCAAGTTTAAAACGTTTTTCTTCACAACTTTTCCTTGTTGTCGAGACTGTTATATTCCGTAACAACAGATGTAATAATTATAAGAGGATGTCATAATGTTACACCTAGACTGCCCTCAGTACAGTTTTTCCATTACGAGCGGTTATCTCCCCTGTGCAATCACAACATATTCCTTATCCAGGGGACAAATTATGTGACTGTTTCTATATTGTGTCACTGGCTTCTAGTGAGAAATCTAAGGAATTCACACACTAGTAAACGTCCCTATGTGAAAAGTTCCACCTGAACATCACAAAGCAAGCATCATTTAAAATGTAGTTTACTCATTACATTCACCGACGACATTCAAGAACTCAGGGGGAGATAAACCCTCTTATTTGCCAACATTGGTCTCCATGTCTCCACTGGGCAGCACATTATGACTTACAATCCAGGGGCTATTTTCATAAAATTCAGTCATTCAAATTTCTCAAAACTTTTTCATAAATGACATCAGCTATACTGCTACAAAGCAACATTGTAAATATTACAAACAAAAATTATGAAAAATTGACTTGAAAAGCCATGTGAAAGTGTGCCCAGTCCTCCATATCTCGTCCTTCATACAATACTAGTAAATGTTTAACTTCAACTTACTGATTTAATTATCAAAATTATTCTGACTCTGTGATGCTCAAAAATGCTGATGTTCTATGATATAGTATAAACACAGTAACATATCAAGAATTGGTCAACCGTGGCAGTCTGTCAACAGCTTTCAAGAGGCACTCAATAAAAACAAAACCTTTAGAAATAATTATTTAGGTACCTTTCAGACTTGAACACCCTCAATATACTAACTGACATCAGAAGCAATAGAGCATCTGATGCATCAAAATTAGGTAAGTATTTCACAGTATCTAAGAAAAGAGTATATATACCATTACATCATAACCAGTCACTTGCAATATGCTTTTCAGTAAAGGTTAATGAATGAAGACATTTCCACATCCTTCTATTTAATTAAATTTCCAAAAATAACAATGAAAAATGAAGGAAATAACAAAAAAGACTACAAAGTGTACAATTATTTTCTACATATACATTAAAGATTCTATGATGACATAATTTTCCAAAAGAACATTTGTATCAACAAGGGTATATAATTCCTCCCTAACCACACAAATGTCACACAATGACCAAAGGTATAAAGCGGGAACTAAGCATGCGCTTTTTAAAGTTATTTAAACATGAGCGAACTACAGATTACAGGAGTGAAGCTACTAGTATTTTACATTTCAACAGTGCAGTGAAAAGTCTGCTAATTACTAATAATTTACATATATATACAACAGTACTGAATGTAACAAAGGTAAAGTATGGCTATATAATCATGTGTAAAAAGCAAAATTCTCCAACAGTTGTATACATGGTAATAACACTTCAGTCTCTGCCTAAATGTGCAATGCACTGTGATTTTATGTTGGGTATGTGACAAACTATAAACAAATCTGAATATTCAATGCTGTCCCATAGTTACTGTAATGCACTTAGCTGTAAAGTATTACAGATTAACCCTAAGACTTGAAAACCTGGAGAATGGGTATTAAAAACTAGTCTGCATGATCTATTTGAAGAGTTTATCCCCATTATCTACTGATGGCCTAGAAATTGAATTTTTTCCAGAGAAAAAAATAGTTTCCTATACCAAACTAGTATCATACCATACTATCTGTACGATGCTGTTACATGTACATGCTGCTGTCAATTTCACTACATTTTTTGCAGTTACTAGAAGTTAACAGACACTTAATGCAATCATGGCTGGCAATGTTAGAATTCACACAAAAAAGGTGTGATTGTCTATGTAAGTGATAGAGAGCCCTAAATGACTGAGAGCACTTATTGGCTGTTCCTATTCAGTCATACGTAACCTGACGAATGAACAGCTCAGTATTGCCCTGGATGTTATGTGCCTCCCTGACATGATGGCAGAGGGCATCAAGGCAAATGTAGCGTTTGTAGCAGGTGTTACAAATGTAGTGATTACAGTGCAGCTTCTGATGAGCCTCCATGTCCGTGTCATTGTTCAGTAACAGCTCGCAAGCCTCGCAGTACGGCTCTATCATGTTCTTGAGAATGGGCACCTCATGTTGGTAGAATCTGTGAAGGTAGATAAACCTCTCATTGTGGGTGACATACCCGCAACAAGAGCAGAGAAACATCACTTTTTTATCTTCAGGAGTGTTCTTTTCCAGCTCGACTTTTTTTTGTCCTTCCTTAGTGTCTGCAAAGATCAGCTCACCTGGGAAATGTTTACGAAGAATGTGCTTCTCACAACTTTCCACAGAACTAAACAAAAAATGACAGAGGATACAGGAGATATGAAATCGCCCTTTGCAACCATTTCTCACAACAGATGATAGTAGTATCAGTTTTTTCCCATCCTTGTTTGCTATTTTGTCCATTGCATCTTTTCCCAGGCTAACATCCCTGTATTTTGAGTTGGGGGCATCATAATTTCTCAATGAATGCGGTGTGCTGTACGAACTTTTGTAATTTTTTATGCCCCGTGCCCGTACAAAGCACGACGCCAAAGCTTCAGTACTTCCCTGGTGATCTGTTTCAGAGGTTGACGGGACAGCAGATATGGCTGCTGCTGCTGCTGCTGCTGCAGGTATTGTGGTTTTGATCACACCTTTGCTGATAAGAGTGGCAGGATCTTTAGACTGTTTCACTTCTGTGGCCGTTGTAGCTTGCGGCTTTACAACTTGAACATAGGTCTTGAGCTGGGCGTCGCCGCTGGCAGAAGGAAAGGAGGGGTACTTTGGCAGAGTCTCCTCTTCTGTGTTTCTTACGTCAATAGACTTCTCTACTGCTGTTGTTTTCTTGCCATTCGAGGTGACAGCAAATGGTTTGACGAGAGTAGCACCTGTTGGTAGAGGCACATGAACAATTCTCACAGACTGGTTATTAGTCTGCTCTATATCTCTCTTCTGCTTTTTGACAGGCTCAGAATCCACAGGCTCTATGGTTTGAGGTTTAACATAGTGAGTTCTTCCTCGCCTTTGCTTCCTTCGCTTATATTTGTAGTACACAGGAGGCGTGTTCGGTTTAGTTGCTGCTGCACCAAATGCAGCGGCCTGCTTAACAAGGCAAGGTAGCGGATTAACTGTGGTGGCCTTCTCCTTGTTACTCAAATCCGCAGTGTCACCTGCCAAGCCTATGGAATCTGAGTCACTGACATCACCAATGTCAGCCAAGAAGCTGGGATCTTCTACCTTTGGAATGACTGAGTCCACCGATACATCCACCTTTTCTCTCAATTTAGTCACCCTTACAAAACTCACTGGTACTACAGGATCTGAGTGAAATGCCTCTTCATCACAATCCATAGGCTCCTCCTTTATCTGTACATCTGTAAACGAAGGTGGTTCTACAGCTGTCTGACCAGCTTTGTGCTGAGGCTTCACTTCTGCTTCTGTGACCTGTTGTATGATGGTGGGACTTGTTCCACTTTTACCAGCAGACTCATTAGACTGGGTGACACTGGCAGCTGGGCACATGTCTGGGAAATCGTCAACAGGCTCTTCTTTAACTTTTACCATTTTGAAATCCTGGGTAGGTTTTACCGCGGTGGAATTCTTACCTGGTTTAGCCCCAGCATAGTTCTCGGAAGATTCATCAGCTGGCTCTATCTTGTTGGGAACGGGTAGAGGCCTGGCAGCTTTTGGGGCTGGAACATGTTTCAGATTAGCCACCAAAGCTACAGGTCGCACTGGTCTGCTTATCTGTACTATTTTGTCATCTTTACTGGGGGTTTTAGAGCCACCTTTGTCACTGACATCAGCCATCCACTTCTGTTTGTGACTTGTCAGTTCTCTGTATAGCTCCACTTTATCCACAGGGGGTGGGATCTTACTTTCTGCCAGGCTTGTGACCATGGACTGGTCAATGACCGGCGGTGCGGCTACAAAGCTGGGGCCAGGCTTAGGGCTGGACTTGGTACTTGATGCATGTGTTGTAGCTACTTCCTTTGTCTGCCCTACTTTCCACATGTCATTTAAAATGGGAGTCTGACTGGTCACACCTATCTGAGTGTCTGCCAGTGGAGTTCCTGGCATGAATGTGGCTCTGAAAAGTGCACAGAGAGCCACCACCTGAGGGATGTGAAGGGTTTTGGCTGCCTTGGCTACATCCTGACACAGCTGTGGGTTTAACTTCATCTTACCACAGTAAAGATAGTTAAGAAGTTCCTTGAGGCCTGCCATAGTAATACCTGATCTGTTCAGATCCAGCACAGCATGTTTCGTGGTTTTCTGGATCTGACTGAGGGCATCACAGAGATCATTACTCGCCGCTGCCAGAACCAGCTGATGTGCCTGCAACAGAAAACACACTTCTTAAAAATCATCAATTTTACGTCTTATCTATTTATTTGACTGGTATTTTATGCCGTTCAATGTTATGACTTATGTTAACATTACCGTGTACTACCAATGCTCAAAGAATAAAGGAGGCACGGAAGTACAACAAAACAGTTCCCTATCTGAAATTAGCCAAAAATTTATGTGAAACTTAAACACACCTATCTTGTAATTAAACACGTGGCCATGTCCTATCATCTCACTGCTGATCTCACATGTACATTAGTAAATTAATTTTATAAGAAAATCATAGGTTTACATTTTGTTCTGTGTCATTTCCACTTTCCCCCAGCAATAACTTATGCGGCAATGGGATATCAAAGGCTGTTTCTATCACAGAAGGGGTGATGCAGTCAATCAGGACTTGCAGATTTATACTGCACAATGTCAAACATGTTGCATGCTACAGTTCTATTTATGACGTGCATGGTCAGCTCATACAGTAAAATGTTTACATCACTAGAATGATGTAATACCTCCCATTCCAAAATTCCCACTGACCAATGCATGATTCACAAAGCAAGTTTAGTGTTATGAACACTAAAAATTACCTTGATTACAAATACAGAATGCATTATACTGGCACAGTATTATAAAAAGTTTAGAATGCTAGGAGTGATTTTGTGAAGCAAGCTATTATAGATTTACTACTAAATGTCACTGGTCGATAAGTTAGAAAGCCTCTAAGAGCTTACTTGCACTTCCTGACCATCGGCCTGGAATGTTATGTCCAGCATCTGTTTGTTATTCCATAGTTTCTGTACATTGGCCAGCAAAATATTCTGGTATTGCTGATTCTCAACACCAGTTGAGGTCAATACCAGCGAGTTATCCATGTTGCCGCTAGACTTCTGTCAACAATAAAAACAGTCAATGATTTAACAGAAGACATGATCTGTAACAGCTTAAGAAAATGGAACATATTGCACTGTCCAAATCTGTCAACCATACATACATAATGACACTAAACACACTGTATTCTGAATTTCCTTAAAATTTTTCGTTATATATCCATTATGACACACAAATAATGAGTTTCAATCTTTGTTACAATCTCATATTGTGAATATGAATTAGCCCAACCCACCCTCCACCGTCTTTGATAATCATATTACAGCACAAATATGCAAAACAGATCCAGTTGGTTTCAGATCTAAGGGTTCACAAAATGAAGCGACATACAAAATTAAATAAAATTAAACTATATAATGAGCAGTACAAAAACCAATATCCAGGGAGAATCATGGAATGCATACAAGAGGCAAAGCTTATGAGGATTAAATTGCTTTCGAAGTCTCCATCTTTTTATACAGCTGATCGAAAAACTATACTTTCACTCAAAACATGACCACATTTTGGCAATAATGTACAGGACGCCACTGAATTACCTCCCTTGAGTTTACCAACATGGACTCTACCTTAGAAGTTATTCAAGGATTGAGTGTAATTTTTTTGTTCAGTTCACTGGAGTATGAACAAAAATAATGCTGTGTGAACTGTATGAATGTGCTTATGGTCATCAAATTTACTTGCACTTGTACTTGATTGCTGGTGGTTTGAATTATTTTTAAGAAGTTTGTTTACGGCAGATTGAAAATGCATGTTTTACATGGGCCTGGTCCTGTATATTTTTAGTAAAAGTAATCTGGATGTGGCAGAGCATAAATATTTTTTAGGTTCATCATGGTAGGAATGCAAAAAATTAACCAATCAGAAAGCTCGCTATCACTTGAATACAAATGAAAGTTCATTATTTAACCATAAACTTTTAATAGTTATGTTTTTTTTGTGTGTAGGCATGTGAATCTCTTGGCGTGGCTTTCAATGGATGTCCTGTTTTGTTTTGTTTTTTCCATTCTGTTGCCCAGAAGACAGTTGTTACTGTAGCAACACAACTGATTGCATCCTTCATTAGGGACGGAAATTCAAGGTAGGAACACCTGCACCCACTTGAACAGTCTGGTTCAAGACTACTTGTTGGGTCACACTTCAGAGCAGGTAACGTATACAGTGTCAATAAATACATTTATAAATAATTCCAGGTGCTGATGTGTGTGTTAATGGGACTTTGTACTTTGAGTCATGAAAAAAATAAATAGTGAAAGCTGTGATCCTGGTCTGTCCACATCCTCTTACATAAATCTGATGACCAGAAACAAGGACTTAATATTCATGTACACATCTACTAAACAGATTTGTAGGGATTGTCTTAATACAATCAGATGGACTTCATGCTATTACTACTTCGTTCGGCTCATCTGTCGTTTTAACAGCACCCTAGTCCATCTGGTATGTTACTTTCAAATATTAACTTCATCTTCCCATTACTCTCAAGAAATGTGCTGCACACTTCTGAACATCAAATTGATGGAACCATGAGGTCCATGCTGATGCCACTCGTTCTTTTTTTATGCCCTTCTGGGTTGGTTTATGAAGACTGAAGTTGTGCCTAGACAGCAGTGAAAATATGACAGTTTTCTGGAGGATTTCAATGCCAGAGCTTGGTTACAATTCAAACCCATATGCAAATCATGTGACATTTCAAAATGGCTGTCGATGGTGAGGCCCTCAGTTCCGCATAAGTTCTAGCAGTTAATGTGACCAATGTAAGAGTCGAGTAGTCTTATCGATGAGGGTAATAAATTATGACAATAGCATCTGAGAACCTATCCACAATTACCATGACAGGAATCCGCAGAGGATGCAAATTTGATTGGCAAGAGTAGGAAGGAGGGGGGAGTTTGAAATCCACACGTTATGTGTGACAAAGAGATGGACTCAGTGTTATGATGAATGTCAGAAGTTTAAAATAAAACAAGGGTTCATCTACACCCATGCATACACACATTTAATAGTCATCATAGTCCTGTATGACTGCACCTTCACTCTAATATTATTCTGAAGTCACTACAGTACAGTCATGCATCGTTATATCTAATCTTTTCTTGGGAGTAGGGGCAGAGCTCTGCCAACTTGAACCTGAGGCACTTATAGTGTGTCACATGTGACAGAAGACTATGTGCGTTACGATTTCGTCTCACTCCTAATCATTAGCGTTCTCCTTGTCTCAAAGATCAGTGCATCACATTAAAATGAAATCTCTCCATCGAGATGGCTATACCGGGTGTAAACAATGTCGTCTCCAGTGTGTGGAGAATTCCCACTGGAGCCTCATTTCCCCCCAACCTAACTTAGTTCATTTTAAAGCCTACAACTACTGAAATATTTCACCAACACAAATGTGAACTGCTATTCAACAACCTGTTCCACCAGTGTGGTCAAAACTCACTAGTTCACTTTTGTAAAATTTTAAACAGAATTGAATGGTATGAATTAGTATGTAAGGCATTGGTCAAATACAGGGCATGGTCGCCATTAAAGGTTCGTTTCATTTTAACATGTTGAGATGATCCTCGAGACTGGAAGGCTGCTAATAAATAAGTCAGGCTATCAGAATCGTTGCGCGCATATTTGTTGAGGTCTGTCTTTCAGACTCACTACGAGACACCCTGTAAGTGCCTCAGGTGCGCATCGACAGAAAACATAAGGATGCATATGAAATAATATCGGAGTGAAGGTGCCATCATGCAGCACTACATCCATTCGCAGTGATTGTGGCAAAGCTAATTCAAAAGACCACAATCTGCTAACAAAACTTTTTAAATCATATTCATCTAGCCTTTTATGGACATTCCTTGCCTTGAACTTGTAATGCAGTTTTTTTAAATTGCAAAAAGCTGTTACGGTAGCTGATGGTTGAAAGACCTCAACCATATTCAAAAGCTTCTGATAAATCTTGCATGTAACAAGACTTTCCACACAAAACATTAGACATTCCTGTTTTCAAAATGTGGATGCGTTAGATGTGTCCATTTCACCAGAATATTCAACCAGAATCCATTGCCTTTGCTGATTATTATGTTGTTTTGTGCTAGAAGTGATTAATAGTTTATGCTTGACATAGAATACATAGGGTAAAAAAGCGCCACCTCGTGGCGGAAGTCTTTTTTCAGACAACTCAGAGACGCCCAGTGTAAGTGCCGCAACTCTTGAATCTACTCGCATAGACCGTTAAATTCCATTGTGCTTGAACAACGTAAAATTAAAGGCGCAGTCGTCAATGTGAAATACACTACCGTATCGGCCAAATTTGTACACACACCGCCGCACAATTTCTTCTGTGCCGAGCAGAGGGCGCTGTTTCAGTGTTCGAACGCCCTCTTCAGTTTATTCAGGGGAAGTTACTCTACCAGAAAAGTGTACGAGATTCCAGTTCTTCAGCTCGTCGTGCACGGTTTTAATGATCGCAGATAGATAAAATGTGACTAATCTAAGGCTCAAGAATGATTGTTAAAATCATGTTAAATGGGCTATGCCAAAATAACTTTGGCCTCAGTTAATTATGCCATCTGAGTGACTGATCAAAGATATTCAGTAGTATACGACCTCCTGGGCCTATATAACCCCAGCCGACTGGCAATGCAGAAGAATTCATATTTACAGATGAACACAGTACCTCATAGCAATGTGAGACACTACACATTCCCAAACACTTGAAACAAAATTTCTGATGCTAAAACAAAAAAAAAAAACAGAAACAAAAAGATCATAACAAAAACAAAAAAATAAAATAAAAATAAATAAAACACAGTGACGCGTATGAGCTAATAGTTATGACTCTATATTTATAAACATATATTTACGCATGTACACAAACTGTTAAATTCATGTTTGCGTAAGGGTTTCGGCGGTGTTTGTTGTGTAACGCGCTGAAGCTGAACCTTGTTTCGTACCGAGTCAAATCCTGAGCCGCGCTTTCTCGGGATTTGACTCAGTACGAAACAAGGCTCAGAGGTATCGGGTTACACAACAAACATATGGACGAAGGTGTTAAGAGTCTATTCTACCCTCCAAAAATGAAGATAATGCGGCCAAAACGGCATATTTCGCGCAGCTTCTACATTCTAAATTCGCGTGTTTTCAATACCGGTAGTTGAGATGCAGCCCCTTCATATCTACATTGCTCTTCCCTTCTTAAATTTTCTGTGTACCGCGTGCCTATACAACACAAGGGCTATCTGTTCAGACACAAGTTTATGAGTTTTGTCCCCCTACACGACTACAATTTGGTGCCTATGCTAACTACTATGAAGGCATGGTAAAATTCAATTGTTGTTTAGAGAGATCAACACGTGCCTGCCCATCTTGTGGCAATCAAGCTGTACGCTCCGAGTTTGACCTGCAAGACACGGCCTGAACTGTTTAAGGGACATAACCCATCTGCTGAAGCCCTATTGGGAGGTAAAAATTGGCGGAATTAAAAGCTACGTGGTCGCTGTGGACGAGTTCATTGAAATCCTTACCAAGGTACTTGAAGGAATATGTAAGTTCGCTGAATAATTCATTTATCAAGTTTAGTCTTATATAAAATTATGTAGATATGTACACGAAATAAAAAATATTTATTTCTCAGCACAAATTTTAAAACTGAAGTAGGTTATAGTTTTACTATTTACACTGGTCCTTGTGTTGCAAGGGTCCCAGCTGACTCATGGGGATGTGCATCAATCGAAGAATGTTACGGAGGCTGCACGTGGAAGTTTGACAGAACTGCTCTTTTCCAATCGTGTGAACGGGCAACATAATATTGAGACTTCATGTTGATCCTGTTCGTCCCAGTATCGGCTATCAGTGAATTGTTTCCGAATTCCATTCAAGAGAAGTGAATGTCTTCGCGTAGACAGCATCGGTAACTGAGCTCTCAATAATGTTTTTAATGTTGACTGGTCTGAATTTGAATATATTATATGTATTAATTTATGATGTACCTAAAATCATGTGGGTGTCCAGAAGAAAAGGTAATCTGTAGTTATCAGGTACTGAAAAATGACGCAAAAACACTGTTGATATTTATTTACAATTATTAGTTGTGTGGTTCTAAACTTCAATGGATTTACATAGCCTGATGTTTGATTTCACGTCAGAATGTTTTATCTTTAGGTGATGATCCTGTATCTCACTAGTAGTATCCTGCCGAAAGAAATTTAAAATAGATGTATAAATGTGCATCTCAAAAATAGTTTGGCATGGCCTAGTCCAAGTACATTGACTGTTGGACGAGGAGTATTTAACTTACGCTTGGCTGCTCAACCTATAGTGAAAGACCAACACCCTCGCCGACATGGTGGCTAACAAGTGACGACCCGAATAAGAACTCCACTTACTTCCTGCTGCTCAGATTCCTGTTATAAGATCTCCCCTTCCAATCATCACACCCAATTTTGTAACAGTAATCCCATAAACATTGAGAGGCATTTAGAAGTTGAGTTGGATGATATAACAAGATATATGGATTACAACTTCTGTTTATTTGGGAGCGACATTTCGGTGTAGATACTAATATCATTTTCAAGCATTAGTATCTATACCAAAATGTCGCTTCCAAATAAGCAGAAGTTGTTATCCATATATCTCGTTATGTTAGTCCAATAAAGTATTGTTTAATGCAGAAAATGCAGGCTAAAATGTTGCTACCTCTTTTCAGTACAACCGCCATTTGCCTTGCCATTTGACTGAGTCACATGAACATTTGAATCATCATCAATGTTAGAAAAGCAAACGTACAAAAGTCCGCCTATGGGCACATGCCCAAATTTGTATTTTCCCATTTTTAAATACATGACATCTGTCTTAAAAACAGTAGAATGAATGATTATGGCTTAACGCCACATCGGCAATATTTCAGCCATACCGTGGCGATTAAAAACAGTAGAGTACCATCACATAATTGTATGTGATGATTGGTATGGGAGATGTTACAATGTGGATTTGGCCAGCCTGAGGCACATGGAGTGTGTATTAGGGCTGCCACCTGTTCCCCACCATGTCACAGAGGGGGCTGGCTGGCCTCTGACTGTAGGTTGAGCAGCCTTGATCATGGCGTATTGAAATATCCCTCAACAAACAGTCAGTGTGCTCAAACTAGACATGACCCATCTTTGTGGACTTAAAATAAAGGACATATTTTGAAATGGAACGAAAAGAGTGGATGTTTTCCTCTGCAGTATGATGTGTCTTACAGTTCTTACTTGACGCATACATTGTTTTTTTTCACAGGTACACATATATGGCTCTCCACAGCTGAGGAAGTCTTTCAACTAGTAGCGTAGTAGAGTAGTTCTTCTCTTTGATCTTTTAACCTTTCTAAGGCAACAAAGTAATGATTTTTTTATTGAAATGTTGAACAGGCAAATACTTTGATTGAGCAGTTTGTCAGTATGAGGAATCTTCAGCTGTTGACCAGCCTGCGTGTTTCTGGAATCCCACAGTTGTCCCGAGTGCAGGCTATCAGTGTGGACTATGACACTGGAAACATCTACTGTGTTACCGGAACACACATACATCTCTTAGATCCCAATCTCTCCTCAGTAAGTGCAAATAATATCTGGTGCAAGCTATTGCTCATGTGTCTGTGGTTATCAGAGTGGATGTCATTACTGAAACTAAATGATTTTGGCTTAAATTACACTTAGGCAACAGCTGTTTTACTGGAGCAATAGGTCTTTTGCTTCATAGATGTCGGAGGAACATATAGAAATAAAATCATGTAATTGTGGGAAATGTTAACTATCCCAACAATTTTTCCTGCTGAAGACATGTTTGCATTGTCGGAAAACCTTGAAAACTGGAAAATCATAAGTACATCAAGACCAGACAAAATAAAAAGTGAATTTTTATTCCATTTTGGAATTTTTATCGCCAGTTCTCTAGTAAAACACAAAATAAAATTAGTGTTGCCTTAAGAAAACAAGCAACGACTTTCCTACTTATACGGGAATAGAAATTCTACTGGCTTAGTAAATGTGAAATTTGATTGCTGGCTTTGACACTGTCTTTCTTCTTGTCATCTCCAGATAGTTGACAGCATTTATTTAGCTGATGGAGAAAACAATTATCTGCCAGCTGATGGCTCAGGGTTGGTTGTTGGAGCGGAACATCTAGCCAGTCAACAGTCACTGTGTGTTGCTATGGCAACCGGAGATGTCATTTTATGGAGTTGTATTTTACAGCAGGTATATGCCAGTTTGAAAATGTGTCTTGCAGGATTAGCCAGTTGGTGGGTTTTGTGATGTAACATACATCATCCATCCAGAAGTGCAAGGCCTGGCATTGTAATGAAATGTTGATAAGATATTCATAAATGAACAATTAGTATTAAGGATGCCATTGGAGTGTAGTAAACTTAACAGGATTGAGGTGATCTTTTTATTTATTTACTTATTTGAGTGGTGCTTTACACCGTACTGAAGAATATTTCACTTATACGATGGCGGCCAGCATTATGGTGGGAGGAAACCGGGCAGAGCCCTTGGGAAACCCAAGACCAGGTTGTTGGCCGACCATCCCATGTACGGCCAGAGAGGACTTGAATTCACAGCGACCGCATTGGTGAGCGGCTCTGACATGATCTTTTTATAGGTATACGATACTGCATAGTGAAGGCTTTTAAACCATAAATATTTTGGACTGTTTCCATCTGTCAGTTGAACAATGTGTATGAAATCTAACAATAGAATATTCATTTTATTATTTGTATTTGGAACATATGATTTTGCGTATCTGAACAGATTGATTGATTGACGCATTAACTTTACTTTAATCGTACAAAGTTCTGATGAACTGAGACAGTAAATATCTTATCATCTCTGAGGTTGTCTCATTCACACATCGAGCCGCTGACTTGTGCTTTTACACTTCAGCAAGCAGCACAATCAGCAAAAGAACAAAGATATAAAAAAATTGTCCAGTTGTTACCGTAAAACAAATGTTTTACTGTTACATTATTGATTTTCTCACTGTAATGTCGGTACAGTTGAAGCATCATGAATTATCAGACACAGGGATTTCCAGAGAGTTGGGCAGAAAGTGAAAACCTAGTTGGTTTCTATTATTCAGAATTTGTCAAAGACCAAGCAAGCTTTTTTTTTAGCTATAAGCTTACACAGAATTCTGTGTATATAGAGGAACAAATGATGTGGGACTACTCATGTATTATAATGTCATAGAGCGATGCTCAGATTGAACCTTTATGAAGCATAATGTCATCAAGTTTTGGGTGTAAAATATAAAAAATATGACATCAAAGGTCATGTATGTACATGTAGACCTACAGTATCAAACTGTGAAATAACAATTTATCATTGAAGGAAATCCTGATATTTCATCTTTATATATGTAAATGTAGATATGATTTGACATCTATAAAACTATGTTATCTGATATTTGTGACGTGAAGCTTTTTGAAGTGCTATCACGTGTAAAATACCTGACTGCCTGTCATGGTTGTACGGTGTTTCTTGTACAGGTAGACAGTGTGGGAAGTGTGGAGACAGGGCTGAGGGCCATGCAGTGGAGCCCTGACCAGGAAATCGTAGGCCTTGTCACAGGTCAGTCCTGTCTTTTCATTGGATGCAATCTTGATTTGTAGGTTCACATCTCATGTGGTAGCACAGTCTTTGGTTTTAACATGACCAGCTAATGTTGCGCCATCACTTCTCAGGTTCTTGTGATAAAGTTAATTGTTTTTGATTCATGTGTGACAGAAATACAAACACATGCAGTTAGCGTGTGGGCAAATCTGTCTTTTGTATCATTTGTAATTGGTTAAATTGGCATTCTAAATGGACAGGCTGGAATGCTCAGTAGACATTATTTGTTATCATTGCCACTAAAATTGCTGAGTTCTCATCAGGCCATAATCCTTCATTAATTTGTCATCAAGGTCATGTTCAAGATTTTCTAGGTCACATCACAACAGCTCTATGAACGAGGCTGGTCCCAATGTTATTATATCCCAACATACTTACAACACTGCTTCACTGAAATGCCATGCCTCAAGACACAAGACATGGTGTTGTAATCCTCGTAGTTAACAAGAAGCTGTCTAGGCTGTAATGTATGGATTGAATGTCTGCGTGTCAAAGCCCAAATCTATGAATAACTATTAATTGTGACAAAACTGAAATAACCTGAGAGAGTGCAGGTTATTTGGTGACTAGCCTTTATCCACTAGTGGTGTAGTGAGGCCAGTAGCTATGATTTGGAGTCTGCCACCTGTGGATACTGGAGTGGATGAGGGGCAGGAGTTCATACCTGATGTCTCACAGTGATGAATCACCGAGGCAGCACTACTAACAATAGTGTCAAATATTATTTACAAAATTCTTGGAGCATATTTATTGTTATAGAGTCGTTTTTCTTTGTGTCAGGGAGAGATACACTGCTGCTGATGACAAGGGAGTTTGAACCAATCATGGAGACGACTCTAAATCAAACTGAATTTGGGGAAGGTACTCATACTTTATTTTACCATACAGAAAAAAACAAAACATTTTTTGGAATGTTCAGTAAAAAATAGGCAGAGATTTTAGAATCAAAATTATAGAATGTACTGTTGACTTTGTCATTTTTAAAAGTGAACAGGACCTAATGGTTGTATTTGTGAAAATGGGTTCCTGTTTTATTAAAATTTTATTCTACGACTGGATGCATTTGCAATGAGAAATCGAGCCAGTGACAGCTGTTGTGTCCTGTTTGTTTCCTACCAGCTGTGTTTGTAAATGTTGGCTGGGGGAAGAAGGAGACTCAGTTCCATGGATCTGTGGGAAAATCAGCAGCCAAAGAGACCCTAAAGGTAAGCAGGTAGCCAAGCGAGCGGCAGTGACTTAGTACTGACAGATGGTGTGGCTATGGTGAGGATACCCTGTTAGCAGAGAGAGACACTGACTTACAGGTAGTGTGGCTATGGTGAGGATACCCTGTTAGCAGAGAGAGACACTGACTTAAGACTGGTAGTGTGGCTGTGATGAGAATACTCTGTTAGCAAATAAGAGGCACTGACTTACAGGTAGTGTGGCTGTGGTGAGAAGGCTCTGTTAGGAGGGAGAGGCATTGACTTAGCACTGGTAGTTTGGCTGTCATGAGGATACTATGTTAGCTGTTAGAGGCACTGACTTACATGTAGTACTGTTAGTGTGGCTGTGGTGAGGATACTCTGTTAGCAATTAGGAGCACTGACTTACATGTAGTACTGGTAGTGTGGCTGTGGTGAGGATACTCTGTTAGCAATTAGGAGCACTGACTTACATGTAGTACTGGTAGTGTGGCTGTGGTGAGGATACTCTGTTAGCAATTAGGAGCACTGACTTACATGTAGTACTGGTAGTGTGGCTGTGGTGAGGATACTCTGTTAGCAGTTAGGGGCACTGACTTACATGTAGTACTGGTAGTGTGGCTGTGGTGAGGATACTCTGTTAGCAATTAGGAGCACTGACTTACATGTAGTACTGGTAGTGTGGCTGTGGTGAGGATACTGTGTTAGCAATTAGGAGCACTGACTTACATGGAGTACTGGTAGTGTGGCTGTGGTGAGGATACTCTGTTAGCAGTTAGGGGCACTGACTTACATGTAGTACAGGTAGTGTGGCTGTGGTGAGAAGGTTCTGTTAGGAGGGAGAGGCACTGACTTAGCACTGGTAGTGTGCCTGTGGTGAGGATACTGTGTTAGCAGTTGGGGGGCAATGACTTACATGTAGTACTGGTAGTGTGGCTGTGGCGAGAATACTCTGATAGCAGTTAAAGGCACTGAATTACATGTAGTGCTGGTAGTGTGGCTGTGGTGAGAAGGGTTTTTTAGGAGGTAGAGGCACAGATTTAGCTCTGGTAGTTTGGCTGTCATGAGGATACTGTGTTAGCAGTTAGAGGCACTGACTTACATGTAGTACTGGTAGTGTGGCTGTGGTGAGAATACTGTGTTAGCAGTTAGAGGCACTGAATTAGTTCTGGTAGTGTGGCTGTGGTGAGGATACTCTGTTGGCAGGAAGAGGCACTGACTACATACTGGTAGTGTGGCTGTGGTGAGGATACTCCGTTAGCAGTTAGAGGCACTGACTACATACTGGTAGTGTGGCTGTGGTGAGAATACTCTGATAGCAGTTAGAGGCACTGACTTAGTACTGGTAGTGTGGCTGTGGTGAAGATACTCTGTTGGCAGTTAGAGGCACTGACTTAGTACTGGTAGTGTGGCTGTGGTGAAGATACTCTGTTGGCAGTTAGAGGCACTGACTAGGTACTGGTAGTGTGGCTGTGGTGAGGATACTCTGTTGGCAGGAAGAGGCACTGACTAAGTACCGGTAGTGTGGCTGTGGTGAGGACACTGTGTTAGCAGTTAAAGGCTTGGTACCGGTAGTGTGGCTGTGGTGAGGATACTCTGTTAGCAGTTAGAGGCACTGACTTAGCTCTGGTAGTGTGGCTGTGGTGAGGATACTCTGTTAGCAGGAAGAGGCACTGACTATGTACTGGTAGTTTGGCTGTGGTGAGGATACTCTGTTAGCAGGAAGAGGCACTGACTTAGCTCTGGTAGTGTGGCTGTGGTGAGAATACTCTGATAGCAGTTAGAGGCACTGACTAGGTAGTGGTAGTGTGGCTGTGGTGAGGATACTCTGATAGCAGGAAGAGGCACTGACTAGGTACTGGTAGTGTGGCTGTGGTGAGAATACTCTGATAGCAGTTAGAGGCACTGACTAAGTACTGGTAGTGTGGCTGTGGTGAGAATACTCTGATAGCAGTTAAAGGCACTGACTAAGTACTGGTAGTGTGGCTGTGGTGAGAATACTCTGATAGCAGTTAGAGGCACTGACTAGGTAGTGGTAGTGTGGCTGTGGTGAGGATACTCTGATAGCAGGAAGAGGCACTGACTACACACTGGTAGTGTGGCTGTGGTGAGGATATTTTGTGAATCTTGAAATGTTCTTTTATATTAGCTTCTATGAGGATCTATGCACCAGTTTGTTTAGTTGTGAAAGTCTATCTATTAAGTTTTCAATAAAAACAAAAGAAAATCAGAAAATATATCTGTTTTAAAGCTTTTTGTTTGACAAGTTGAGCTTGCGATAACTAGCTTACAAATAACCTCTGATTAAAGCCTTACATTGCACCCTCAGATGACCTTTTTCTTTGTACAACACGTACCATAATTCTTCAAACTTTCAACCATCTCAGCAACCATTATTTGGAAACATTCTGGGAGAACTGTGAGGTGTAGAAAAATACTTTGTACAATTTTGTGAAGCTGGCATCTTAAATGACGCAAAGAAATCATTTTAGCATCATTTTAATAATAATTGTGTGCATAAATTCCACAGAATAAAGGGCTTCAGTGGTTGAAAAGTTTTAAGATTTACAGTAGTCATTTACATGTATCTACTGTGACATTTCATGGTAGTGGTCTTACCTTCAATGAAATAAAGGTATAAATCAAAGAGAGATATGTTATGTATTGTATATTAGCTGTGTGGGCACTGGTTTTCTTTAAGTGTATGAACCAAATTTAAGTACTGACCTCGCTTCAGTGTGGCTGATGTGTAATAATTGTTTGCTGTTATTTCAGTACCTAAGTAATTTTGTATACCACATTTATGTATGAAGCAGGATGTGAGCACAGCCCTGCCCTGGGATGACCGCTGTCCACGCCTCAGCTGGAGAGGTGATGGTCAGTTCTTTGTGACCAGCTCTGTCTGCCAGACCTCAGGTAAACTCACCAGCTCTCAGCTGCTAAGGTAATGTAGCTTAGTGGTTGTCTTCAAGTTAAAAATAAATAATTTAACCCGTGCATTATTGACAAATATCATTATTTTATTTTATTTCTGGAAATGGGTGTTCATTAGACCATTAATACATTTAAATCAGTTTTCTTAACACCATGGATATGTGCAAGGGCTGCATGTGGATGGCTGTGTCTCAGTTGATGTCATGTCTTAAGCCAATTAGATGTCTCTAATTTAACATCTTTACCATAATAGCCATTCATTTGGCCCAGGAAATCAGAATTTTGGTTCATTGGTAATAAGCTACTCAATCAGTGCCTGCCCCATAAAATTCTAGGACTTGTTTGTGATTATCTGGCTGGTGAAAAGTTGTTTTGCTTGTTTTGGGACTATGGCAAACATCATTCTTTTATGTACGAAATGTGTTGATGCGGCTACAACTGTCGTTGGAGTTTTTGTAAATAACATATCAATGTTAATAGGAGGAGTGTGTGGTGTTTGTGTTGCAGGTTGTAGACAACTGCGGGTGTGGAGCCGTGATGGTGTCTTACAGTCGACCTGTGAACAGGCTGATGGACTGGAGCAACCATTGGCATGGAAGTAGGATACACAATCTTTACACTTTCATTTGAACGCAGTTTTGCTGTAAGATGTATATTACTGGATTAATTTACCTCTGTAAATGATTTGCTTTTGTGTCAGTCTAGACCTACAGCTAGGCGATGTTCTGTTGTAACTTCTAACTTATGAGCAACAGAAAGCTGATAACTTTGTACATCACCTTTGTGTTTTCTTCACAGACCCTCTGGCAGTTGTATTGTTGCGGCTCAGAAATCCCCCAACAAACATAATGTCATATTCTATGAGAAGAATGGACTGCGCCATGGGGAATTCACCCTTCCAATGGACAAGGATTCTGTCAAGGTAGAGCCATATTAGTCCTGAATATTGTGCATACTTGTAGATCTGATATGGTGGTTTATGCGTTTTCAGCAATTATGCCTACAGTAATCATCCTTACAGCAATCATCCGTACAGCAGTCATGCCTATTGCAGTCATCCTTACCACAGTCATGTTAACAGTAGTCAACCTTACAGCAATCATGCCTATTGCAGTCATCCTTACCACAATCACGTTCACAGTAGCCATCCTTATAGCAGTCATGCCTATTGCAGTCATCCTTACCAAAGTCACACTCACAGTAGTCATCTTACAGCAGTCATGCCTATTGCAGTCATCCTTACCACAGTCACATTCACAGTAGTCAACCTTACAGCAGTCATGCCTATTGCAGTCATCCTTACCACAGTCATGTTTACAGTAGTCATCCGTACAACAATCATGCCTATTAGTCATCCTTACCACAATCATGTTCACAGTAGTCATTCTTACACCAGTCATGCCTACTACAGTCATCCTTACCACAATCACGTTCACAGTAGTCAACCTTACAGCAGTCATGCCTATTGCAGTCATCTTTACCACAATCACATTCACAGTAGTCATCCTTACACCAGTGATCCTTACCACAATCACATTCACAGTAGTCATCCTTACAGCAATCATGCCTATTGCAGTCATCCTTACCACAATCACATTCACAGTAGTCATTCTTACAGCAATCATGCCTATTGCAGTCATCCTTACCACAATCATGTTCACAGTAGTCATCCTTACAGCAATCATGCCTATTGCAGTCATCCTTACCACAATCATGTTCACAGTGATCATCCTAACAATAATCATTCTGTCAGTCATCATGCCTACAACAATCTTTGTGTCAGCAGTGATGTGCTGTAACATGCACACAGGGCTCAACACAAAACTTGTGTTCTAGTCTAAAAGGATGAACTATGTTGCTTGTATGCACATCTTGTGTTACTGTAATGCATCAGGCTTTTTAGCTCGCCTGTTCAAACTAAGGCGAGAGATTGTGACAGGGGGCAGGGGCAATAAGGACTGGTAAGCTATTGCTTTATCCTGTTTTACATAGTACATTACATGTGTATATCAGATTTAATATTTACAATTCTTTCCCCCTGTCCGCTTCACAATAAATATCATTCTATCCCCGATTGGATTTACTTCACAACTTTCTTTGCAGGCATTAATTTTTGTGCATTTAATGAAGGCAATACTGCCAAAATTTTTACAACTGTTGAAGTTTCCTAGTTATATTTTAGCTGAAAATATTCAAGCACGCCAAACAGGTATAACTCCTGTCAGCCTGGCAAAGATTTGTCTGTGGTGGGTATAAAACCCTTCCGTCTTGTGCGATGAATCCATGCCTTCCTGAGGGCTAAATTGTCTGGAAACTTGAAAAAACTAACCCCAGGGTTCTTCGCCAACATGTTTTTACAACGGTATGCAGAACAGCAAACCATTTCGTGGAGAAATTTGAGATGCATGTTGTCACTTGTGTGGCTTTTAAATATCGACACCGAATCTCCGACAGTTCGTAAAGGTTGGACTGGTATGACTTCATTCGTTGGACACTACCAAGTATTGGGGGAAAAAATGCAGAACCCCAGCCTCATCATCTAGTGATTTTATTGCCACATTACTCAGATTACTGTACTTCTTTCCAAATTAGTTTTTCCACTCAGCAATACATACAAGGGTAGCAAGTTATGGATAAACAAGTAATGTGGACATTAATCCTTTAAGCTTTGTTGTTTAGCTCTCTAGTTGTTGGCATGGTGGGTAAAGAGGACGTACGTGGATGGAAGGTTAAGATTTTCTTTTTTTAACTCTTGTATGTTGGGCTATCATACATGGATTGAAGGTTAGGCTTTTTTTGGTTCCCTAGTTTAAGGTACGGTGTGTAATTGTCCATTCTTGAATGGCAGGGTAAGCTGTGTGTTTTTAGCTCTTGTATGTTGGGCTATCAGACATGGATTGAAGGTTAGGTTTTTTTCTGGCTCCCTAGTCTAAGGTGTGATGTGTAAATGCACATTCTCAGATGGCAGGTTAAGCTATTTTTTATAGCTCCTGTATAATAGCAATTGTACGTGTATCTCCAACATACAGCAATAGAAAGTTATGTTGTGTTTGTGTTTTTTTTAATATTTCTTTTTGCGTGTGTACATCTATAAAGGGCCTACTGATGGAGGGATGAACTGTTTTGTTGGTTTTTGTTTTATGGGCTTTGTGGTTGTTTTTTAATTATTTTAATTGATAGACTTTCAGTTCAAAAATTTACCAGTTATATAATTTTCAATTTGTTTCCTGTAGTAAACGCGTTCTCTAGAAGTTAAGCCTCCATGCAGGGTAACAGTGTCTTGTATACAGGGTTTCTGTGATCTTATTGCTTATGAGATTTATGGACTTTGCCAGATTTACCATTAGTGTAATCAAGAAAAGTTTCATGTAAGGTTACAATTTTTACTCACATGAACTACCTACATGTAGGAGAAAAAGAAGAGTATAGGGTTCCTCTGACGATTTGAGCATTTTCCTGTTTTATGGACGTACATTCAGATTGACCTCATTCTGTTCTCCTGGAAACACAGACTTCAACAAGCCTTGTAGGACTATGGTTTCTTATGCAATCACTTATCTAGATCAGCTTTTTGTCTCTAGCTACTGCACCAGATGTGTAGAGTGTAAGAATTTACCTTGGTGTATATCAATTTATCTGGTATACACAGTATCTGTAGAAAGCTTCCCACATCTGTATCACTTCTAGGAGCCTATGACTCTCGCTGATACATGTGCGTTCCTATACTGTGACGGAATGTTTAAACCATCCATGCAGACAGTGACTGCTGTCCGCTAACTATTTGCTCAGCCAATCAGAGGGCTGCAGTGACCACCCATAGTACAGAGATAGCCAATCATGGGAAGTGATTTGCATATCAAAGACCACTCCAGCGAGTTGGTACTCGAACACCTCACAATGAAGTTGTGACATTGCTGAGCCATTCATAGCGTCGGAATTGTTCACGGATTGCCGCATGCAGTTCACAATTTGCATATCAAAGACTGCTGCCTCAGTTTTGTGCACAAACTGCCCACAAAGATGTCTTTACAACCTCAACACTTTCCAACTTTTATCTTTATTTTGATTCCATTGTCTAGTTGACTGCTATACCAGGTGAGCTGGTGGGATTCTCTGATTGCCGTGTTGCATGTTTTCACAATGTGTATTAAGACATATTCTGAAGATTGCCCTTTTATATTATACAACGAGGTAGAGAAATTAGGTATATGTAATTTGGATTATTTTATATGAAGACTACATTACAGACTGTGAAATGTGGTGTTTTCTTTGCTGGTTTGTGAGGTGACGTCAAATGTGGTGTTTTCTAAACAGGTTTGTGAGGTACTCTGGAACCTTGACTCCAGTATTCTGATGGTGTGGTGTGAAGACTTACCACCAGACGGAGCCAAGGCAGATTTCATTCCAAGGTCGTACAGTGAGTTTTGATTTTTAATCTCAACCCACCTTGTTTATGTCGGGTGTTCATTTTATGCTAGAATTGACAACAACAAAGTCAGTCACATAGAATTTATTTTATTTATTTATTTGATTGGTGTTTTAGGCTATAGTCAAGAATATTTCACTTTTACAACAGTGACCAGCATTATGATGAAATGTAACCGGGCAGAGCCTGAAGAAAGCCCAGAACCATCTGCAGGTTGCAGGCAGACCTTCCCATGCACGGCCAGAGGGGAAACCAAAATGAGCTGGACTTGAACTCACACCAACTTTATTGGTGAAAAGCTCCCAGGTCATTGCGCCATGCTAACCACCTCAGCCATGGAGACCCTATGGCTATCACTCAAACTGTGACAGAAGTATTATATTTCCTCAGCAGTTCACTTTAAATGTAATTAGTTTGTGAGTATTGTGGATGTTTTAGGTTTGGTATGTAGGAATTCACTGCTATTCCAGTATTACACACGGGCAAAGTTAAAAATTGTGAATGTGCCAGGAAGTGTAGTGAGGAGCTAGCAATAAATGTGTTGCAAAATAGCGCCTCTTGAACATACATTCCTGCTGTTTTTTTTATTTTGTATTTTATTCATATTCAAAAAATTTACCACAGTTTAGAACAAGTGACGATAAACATTTGATCTATGTGAAATATTCTCGTAGAAAAATTAGCAAACATGGCAAAGAAGTAAATTTAGGGTGGTCTGATTTTCCTTAGGCTAATTCTGCAGTAATAGTTACTCAGCTGAATATGCTATACAGTAACCTTCAGATTTTCGTGGGATTCCCTCGGGCAAGGCATAATGACCCAGGGGCCTCTCACCAATGTAGTTGGTGTGAGTTCAAGTCGAGCTCATCTTGGTTTTCCCTCTGGCTATACATTGGAAGGTTTGCCAGCATCCTGCAAATGGTTGTGGGCTTCCTCCTGGCTCTGCCCGGTTTCCTTCCACCATAATGCTGGTCGATGTTGTGTAGGTGAAATATTTTTGAGTATGGCGAAAAACACTGATCAAATATATAAATAAATAAATTTATAATATTCATGTATCAATAAATTTGATTGGGCTTGAATGAAAGCATCTCTCTTTGTAGCGCAGTAATTATTTCATTTGGAATGTTAATGTTGTAGTTCAGCTGTGGACAATGGGAAACCATCACTGGTACCTCAAACAGAACCTTCACTTTAACACATCCAGGGAAAACACAGTAGTGTCTGTGTTGTGGGACCTGGAACATGCATACAGGCTTCATATTGCTACATCTGGAGGAGAATATATGCAGTATACTTGGTCCTGGGTGACAAATACGAGTTGGGGAGAAAGCAGTGAGGATCAAGCAACTGTAGCTGTCATTGATGGAGGTACATGTCAAAAGTGTCCATTCTATTGATAGCTAGTTTTGGGACTACAGTAGTTTTTTCTTCAAAATGCATAATAACTTTTTGACATTTGCGTCATGCATTGATTATTGCACGACAGGGATACATGTATCATATTTCAAATACACCTGTATAAATTTCAATGTGGTTTATCTTTCAGATAAAGTACTGATTACACCAATGAAACGGATGGTAGTCCCGCCTCCCATGTCTGCATATGAACTTCAGCTGCCATGTGCTGTCAATCAAGTGATGTTTGCCCCGCCTCCCTTCACAAATGACATGGCCGTTGTCCTAGTGGATGGCCGCATAGCTGTGTATAGATTAAAGTCAGGTGGGATTTAGTAGGCCTTTCTCTTGCAGCTGTTTGACTTGATTACAGGTGCCAGAGCTAACATCATAGGCCAGTGAATTCAGGATATTAAAGGATGAAATGAGTCATGAAAACTGACTCTAAAATGAACAACTTATTTATGTTTAAAAATAAAGAAAATTAGGTAATATTTTACTGCGTGTCTGAAATCACTGTTGATCTGATGAATGAATTGATTTCATAATCAGTTGTTTTGCCTGTTTTCTTGTTTACAGGTGACAGTCACCTCAGGGAAGGGACTAAGGCCACTGGGGCAGGGGGACCTGGGTTTGTGGTCTGCTGTGATGTTCTCAAGTTGGATCATGTTTATAGGTATGGTACTAGAGGGTGCAGTGGGGGATGAGTGGTGGGAATTATAAGCTATGTACATACAGGAAGGGGGATGTCATAGCCAGCTGCCAAAGAGACAAATACTTCTAGTGTACTACATATAGGGAATTTGAGTCAAGAAATGAGTTTGTGTTTCATCAGCATATACCCTTGGTGCCCTGTTCCTTCACCAGTCAGCCTTCATACACCTGAAGTATTAGCATCCTGTAAAAAAAGCCAAGTTGTAAACCTGTTTTTTGTGTGTGTGTGTGTGTGTGTGTGTGTATTTCCATAAAGGACAAGAAAAGTTGAACCCATCATTATTATTTTTTCACATTGAGTAATGTATGCATGTTTTTTTCTGTTTCTTGCCTCCAGCATAGAAGAGCTTCCTAAGAACACTGCTGTTTATCCCATGTCTTTCACCCACTTCTCTTGGATCATGCAAGCTGTGTGTTGTTCTGTGGTACCACTGTGGAGGGGCAGTTCATGTTATACCAGACTGAGTTTACAGAGGACAAACATAGACATCTCACTGTGGAGTAAGAGAAAAGTGCTGCTATATACATAATGTACATTTATATTTGCTTGTATACTGTAACTTTTCAACCGTTTCACATGTTTACAAAGTGTTTATTCAAGTATATTCTGAGGGCATTTCAGTGAGGCAGCGCTGTCCATTGTATCATCATTGACTTGACTTAAGACAATCTTGCTGCATGAGAATTCGTTCATGATATGCCTGAAATAATATTGAAAGAAGCATTAAAGCATAAGTATAAATCCACACACAGATGAAGCTCTACATGAGTGTATGTGAAGTTTTCCTGTTTCTTGTTGTTCAGGTCCAGTATTGAGATGGAGGGGAGAGTATTAAACATGGCTACTGCCCCTGCAGGGGAGACCGTGGTCATTCAGCTGACAGATGGCAGCCTTCTCAGATATCAGTCATGTGAGCACAAAATTTGTTCATTTACCTTGTGATTGTAGTGGAAAAGTGGCCTTATCTGCTGCAAACCATCATGCTTTCCATTAGTACATCTTTTCTTCCTTTCTGGTTGTATGTATCTGATTCTCCTGAAGGGAAATGCTGCTTGCTGAAGTAATTAAACTGATTGCATGTAATGTAGATTACTTTGAGGGAGCAGTTTATTCCTCTCATCAAATCATAAAATGAGCCCCTTTCCTGACAAACTTCTTGTAGTTGTTCTGTTTTTGGACTCCACATGTGATGTATGTGTAGGTTACAGTAAGGTACGAGTTTATGCCTCTCACCTACTGATTCAGGACTTATGATGACCTGTCCCTATTTGCTTGTTACCTGACAGCGTCTGGGAGCGTCCTGCCCTGGGGAGAGCCTAGACGGAGAAGAGGTTCGTTTCCCACAGCCCTGCACACAGATCCTCATCTCTGAGATAGGGGAACAGGTAGGCGCATTCAAATTTTTTTATCAAGTGCACAAATGAGCCTTTTTTTCTACTGCATGAATCAGTTAACTTTCTAAAATGTGCATCATTCTTTGCACTATTTGTGTTTTTCCACTCTTGTTGAACAACTAGTAGTCTGTCAGCTAGAAGTATACAAGTACCATTCAACTCCACTTTGTGGACACCATAAACGAATTTACTGTCCATTGTAAGGTGTTATTCAACAGCTTTTCATAATGAATAAACTCAGCTGCCTCTACTATAACAGTCAAAGTCACCGTC